>NC_087200.1:16921396-16963896 GCF_015104395.2 Macrobrachium nipponense | reverse complement strand
GAAAAGTGTAGAGAAGAGTTAGCAACAAAAGCAGCAGAAGTGACTTCACTGCAGAAAGAGTTAGACAATGAGAAGAAGTTAATCCAAGTTCTGGCTGCAGAAGCCCAGGTTATGAAGAACTGGGTTGCAGAACTAGGAGGAGAGAACGCCACGCTTCAGGATGAGGTAAACAAAAACTACTTGAAATAAATTCACTTCTGAAATCTTTAAGGAAGGAGCAAACAGGAGCAGAAATCTCCAGGATGCTCTCCAACATGGGAAGGAGATGGAAAATTTGTTGAGAGAAGAAAAGATGAGAGGAAATGAGATGGCGGCTTTCCTGAGAACCTTCAAAGTAGAGCTCAATAACAGGGACCTACAAATTGAAAACCTCCTAAACATGAAAAGGAAATTGATAAGTGAAAAAGAAGAACTTTTGCAGGAACTAGGCGTTGCTCTCAGTCACAGCAAGGAACTGGACAGCTTGCTGGAGGAGGCAGGCAAGCAGGCGACAAAACTCGCAAACGATTTCGAGGAAGAGGTCCAGAAAAGGGAGGACCAAATGAAAGATTTCTTAGGCAAGGAGGAACAACTCAGAGTTGAAAATCTAGAGTTGGAAGACAGATTAGAAAATGCTGTCAATCTTCTGATTAAAGAAGAGAGGGAAAATGTTACATTGGCAGCAAAATCGTTAACAGAGGAAGAAGACGGACGCCTGGAGGATAGATGAAAAACCAAAATCAAACAGGGAGGAAGAAATGAGGAACAAAATGGCAGGAAGGTGAAAAAGAGCTGCAGCAACTTAGAGCGGAATGTGAAAATCTGAAAGAAAATTGGAGGATACAAGAGGAAAAGATGAAATGGGAACAACAGCGTCTCATGGAGCGCCAAAGGAGACAGGAAGAGGCTCTGAGGGAACAGGACAAATACATGCTAATGACTCTTCTCCATGGGACAGCTCAGAGGAACTTCCATCTGCAGCACATTGCACTGCAGCATGGAACTGAAACTCTGGACAGCATCAATGAAAAGGAGAAGCAAGATGAGGACCTGTGGTTGAGGAAGGAGAAACAACACAGGAAATATTGCGATGCCCAGCAGGAGAGGACGAACTTCCCGAAACAGTGGGACATCCTAACTCAGACATTGACGGAACTCACCCGTGGAGATTCTGATGAGAACTGTGAAATTTCCAGCAGAAAACCAGATGACAAAACTTGTCATCAAAACAGTGAAGATTGAGTCCCTTCAAAGCCGAGACTCCCGAGGATAAGGAGGACTAAGCCAGCTGGAAGACCCACCTAAAAGGACAGCATGAGTGAGTCACGGACTGACTCGACGACCATGGGGACTGAGCGCACATCTTCAGCAGCGTCGGAGGGACCCCATGATTCCCCCCACCATTTGAAAGCCATCCCCCCACGGCTTCCCCCCCCCCCCCCCCCCCCCCACCCCCCCCACCCCCCCCCCCCCACCCCCCCCCCCCCCAAAGGTGTTCATGGTGGTTGCTCTTATGTTGCTTGGGTGTGCGTTCAATCCCACAGCCATCGGGGTCTTTCTGTAACCCATTTGTGTTTGCCCTTTGGTCCCAGTCAGGACGAGCTCAGCAACTGAGTCTGGACTGATGACTTTATTCTATTCAGTTTCCTGCTGTGGGAAACAACATTTTAACCTAGCCACTGAATTGGACTGGCTTGCACGCCAGCTCAATTCAGTGCCGGTCCCAAGCCCGGAAAAATAGGGAGGGTTGGCATCGTCCGTAAAATATCTGCCAAAAATAACACAAGAGAGAGAGAGTGAGAGAGAGAGAGAGAGAGAGAGAGAGAGATTTGTAAAGTAAAAGCAGAACAATTCCCTTTAAAGCCATGAGATTACATTTTATAAAAACTTTTAAATGCTACACTTACGAGTTACTGTACGATTTGGCCTAAAACGCAAATATAATATACATTTATAATATATATATTATATATATCTATATATACATAATATATATATATATAGATATATATAGATATAAAATTTAGTATATATATAGAATATATATATATATATATTATATATATATGTATATATATATATATATATATATATATATATATATATATATATATATATGTATAGATATATATATATATATATATATAATATATATATATATATATATATACTATATTATATATATATATATATATATATATGGTATATGTATATATTATATATATATATCATTCGAGCTACAAATGTCCTTTAATATGTATATATATATAATATATATATACATAACATATATATATATGACGCTACCGAATCTGCTATTCTGATAGCAGATTCGGTTAGCATCACAGTCCGTTCCTGATTTCGTTCCCCGTCCAACTGGACGGTGGTTCGATCCCATGGGGGGACGAAATTATTATCAATTAAAAAATTCCCCCCTCGGTACATATACGAAAATATATCAATCCGAGGTAGAACGAATTAGAAATTAAAGGACATTTGTAGCTCGAATGATTTATTTGAATCACGGTGATGTGATAAGATTCATATATATATATATATATATATATATATATATATATATATATTATATTTATATATATATATATATATATATATACACCCCGAGTTCCTATATATTACCTCTAGTCGAAATTGAATGATATTTGATATTAACTTTATATTCTAAAAATATATTCTAATGAATGAAAGGTAAATGCTATGTGCATGGCTCAGTACAATCTAGGCCTAATACTAGTAATTTTAACTGTAGCATTTAACAGAGTTTATATAACACACATCTCAAACAGGCTGTGGGTGGTGGGTGTGGGTGGAGGGCTGTAGAAGAGTTGTGTAGTTGTGAGTAGATGGTTGTGACAGTAACGTTGTGTGTGCAAAGTTGAAGGTGGAGGTTGTGGGTGTGTAAGTTGTGAATCAAGGATCGAGAGTTTAAGATTGTATGCTTGGGGCTGTCGATGGATGGCTGTGTTTAGTGTTGTAGATTTAGTTTTGCAGGGAGAGGACTGTGGGTGTAAGGTTGCGGGTAGACGCCAGGTGCGTGACTGTGGGTGTAAGGTTGCGGGTAGAGGCCAGGTGCATGACAGTGGGAGTAAGGTTGAGAGTATAGGCCAAGTGGATGGCTGTGGGTGTAAGGTTTAGGGTAGAGACCAAGCGGATGGCTGTGGGTGTATGGTTGTGGGGAGAGACCAAGTGGATGACTGTGGGTGTAAGTTTGCAGGTAGAGGCCAGGTGCATGGCTGTGGGTGTAAGGTTGTGGGTAGAGTCAAAGTGGATGGCAGTGGGAGTAAGGTTTAGGGTATAAGCCAAGTGGATGGCTGTGGGTGTAAGGTTTAGGGTAGAGACCAAGCGGATGGCTGTGGGTGTAAGGTTGCGGGTAGAGGCCAAGTGGATGACTGTGGGTGTAAGGTTGCGGGTTGAGGACTTGGTGCATGACTGTGGGTGTAAGGTTGAAGGTAGTGGCCAAATGGATTTCTGTGGGTGAAAAGTTGTGGGTAGAGACCAGGTGGATGACTGTGGGTGTAAGGTTTAGGGTAGAGGCCAGGTGGATGACTGTGGGTGTAAGGTGGCAGGTAGAGGACTTGGTGCACAACTGAGGGTGCAAGGTTGTGGGTAGAGGCTCAGTGGATGACTGAGGGTGTAAGGTTGTGGTTAGAGACCAAATGGATGACTGTGGGTGCATGGTTGTGGATAGAGACTAAGTGGATGACTGTGGGTGTAGGGTTGCAGGCAGAGGACTTGGTGCATGACTTTGGGTGTAAGGTTACAGGTAGAGGCCAAGTGGATGACTGTGGGTGTAAGGTTTAGGGTAGAGGTCAGGTGGATGATTGTGGTGTAAGGTTTAGGGTGGAGGCGAGGTGGATGACTGTGAGTGTAAGGTTGCCGGTAGAGGACTTGGTGCATGACTGTGGGTGCAAGGTTGTGGGTAGAGGCCAGGTGGATGATTGTGGTTGTAAGGTTTAGGATAGAGGCCAGGTGGATGACTGTGGGTGCAAGGTTGTGGGTAGAGGCTAAGTGGATGACTGTGGGTGTAAGGTTGTGGGTAGAGGACTTGGTGCATGACTGTGGGTGTAAGGTTGCGGGTAGAGGCCAAGTGGATGACTGTGGGTGTAAGGTTGTGGGTAGAAAAAAGCATATTTTAGTTTTACCAGACCACTGAGCTGATTAACAGCTCTCCTAGGGCTGGCCCGAAGGATTAGATATTTTTACGTGGCTAGGAACCGATTGGTCACCTAGCAACGGGACCTACAGCTTATTGTGGGATCCGAACCACATTGTATAGAGAAATTAATTTCTATCACCAGAAATAAATTCCTCTGGTTACACGTTGACCAAGCCGAGAACCGAACTTCGGGCGACCGGATTGGTAGCCGAGGGCGAAATGCACTCGGCAAACGTGGAACTGGTTTAAGGTAGAGGCCAGGTGGATGACTGAGGGTGTAAAGTTGCGGGTAGAGGCCATGTGGATGATTGTGGGTGTAAGGTTGCGGGTAGAGGCCAGGTGGATGACTGTGGGTTTAAGGTTTAGGGTAGAGGCCAGGTGGATGACTGTGGGTGTAAGATTCAGGGTAGAGGCCAGGTGGATGACTGTGGGTGTAAGGTTGCTGGTAGAGGACTTGATGCATGACTGTGGGTGTAAGGTTGCAGGTAGAGGCCAAGTGGATGACTGTGGGAGTAAGGTTTAGGGTAGAGGCCAGGTGGATGACTATGGGTGTAAGGTTGCAGGTAGGGGACTTGGGGCATGACTGTGGGCGCAAGGTTGTGGGTAGAGGCTAAGTGGATGATTGAGGGTGTGAGGTTGCAGGCAAAGGCCAGGTGAATGGCTGTGGGTGTAAGGTTTAGGGTAGAAGTCAGGTGAGTGACTGTGGATGTAAGGTTGTGGGTAGAGGCCAAGAAGATGACTGTGGGTTTAAGGTTTAGGGTAGAGGTCAGGTGGATGACTGCGGGTGTAAGGTTGTGGGTAAAGGCTAAGTAGATGATTGTGGGTGTAAGGTTGCAGGCAGAGGCCAAGTGGATGATTATGGGTGTAAAGATGTGGGCAGAGGCCAGGTGGATAACTGTGGGTGTAAGACTGTGGGTAGAGGCCAAGTGGATGACTGTGGGTGTAAAGATGTGGGCAGAGGTCAGGTGGATGACTGTGGGTGTAAGGTTTAGGGTAGAGGCCAGGTGAAGAACTGTGGGTGTAAACATTAGGGTAGAGGCCAGGTGGATGACTGTGGGTGTAAGGTTGTGGGTAGAGGCCAAGTGGATGACTGTGGGTGTAAGGTTGCGGGTAGAGGCAAGTGGATGACTGCAGGTTTAAGGTTGTGGGTAAAGGCTAAGTAGATGATTGTGGGTGTGAGGCTGCACGCAGAGGACAAGTGGATGACTGTGGGTGTAAAGATGTGGGCAGAGGCCAGGTGGATAACTGTGGGTGTAAGACTGTGGGTAGAGGTCAGGTGGATGACTTAGGGTGTAAGGTTTAGGGTAGAGGCCAGGTGGAGAACTGTGGGTGTAAACATTAGGGTAGAGGCCACGTGGATGACTGTGGGTGTAAGGTTTAGGGTAGAGGCCAGGTGGAGAACTGTGGGTGTAAACATTAGGGTAGAGGCCAAGTGAAAGACTGTGTGTGTAAGGTTGATGTGAATCTACTATGCCAAGTGTCCTATAATCAGTCCGGGTTTAAAAACAACATGATACGATCAGAATCAGATCCTACAAGCAAGACGACACTGCAGACCAACGCGACAAGAAAACAAGACAACAGATGTACTACCAAACTAACTTTAACAACGAATATAGCACCAATAGCAACCTCATGAAGAAGATTATTCAAAAGAATGTCAAGCCACGAGCCCTCTATACCGACATACGCATACGGGGAGTGTTGCAAATGAAATCTACTTGCATCATCTGTAATGAAAAACAGTGCATGGACACCCACACCCACGGAGGTGACTACCACTGGTTTATGAATTCACTTACCCCAAGGAGGAATGCAGTCAGTCCTTCCAGAGAAAACTACATTGGCAGGACATCTACGACCCTCTGACGAAGACTACTTCCCCACAGAAACACTTGAGCCATCTTCCAACACTACACAGACAACAGGTGACCGTTCTCCACCGTCTGCTCGAACGAAAAGAGGGATCCAAGGTCAGGGTCAAGGTCAAGAACGCCGAGTGGAGCCACGCCAAAATACCTAACCCAAATATATCAATAATTTTGTTTGGAATATAAGCTGTAGGAATAGAATGTACAGCCAACTGTAACATAGTTTTACCATGTAATGGCAAAAGCATATTATGTAAATATTATAATGAACAACTAACCCACCTCATTGTAAATTGTAAACCAAAATTATAACCAAGAAAAATGGTAAACCCCTTAATCCAATCCTGTCGGTATAAATAGAGCGGAGGACGCCTTCATGTATTATTAACCAGAACTTTGAAGAGTTATTGAAAACAGAGGTAAGGAAATATATATATGAAAAATTATGCATCAAAGAGGTACATGCCACAAAGGCGATTGCCTTCAAATTTACTCACACACACATGTATGTATAGATATATATATATATATATATATATATATATATATATATATATATATATATATATCATCAAAAGCCAGCAGGAAAAAATAAAAAGCAGCAGTACATAGCAATTTCGTGTATTCTTGATACACCTCACCTCTAATCAGGGTACAAATACATATGAATGAAAAACAGCTTCGAAATTTCAAAGGTAAACATAAAAAACGAAAAACAGTAAAATATAGAACAACCAAACAGCCTAGTCAAGAAGCAAATGGTCCACGGCCTAGAATTACACCTGCAGGACAAATACTACAAACAGAAATGAAACTACTAAGCAGTCAATTACATAGTTACGAAGTTGCAACGTACAGTTCGTAAGCCAGTTATCTAGTTTATATTGTCCGTTGCTAATATTAAAAACACTACTTGACTTAAATGTTTTATTATGCTAGATTTTATAATGCTTCTTTTAATAACATCTCCAAAAAAAAAAAAAATCAAAAAAAAAAAAAAAAATTCTTTGAATTTTTCCGGTTTATTTCATTATTAAAATTTTTCATATGTAGAAAGAGGGCACTCGATGTATTTCCTACACGTACGCAATATTTATGTTGATTTAATCTTGATGCCGACAGTTTACCGCTTTGACCAATGTATTTTTTTATTACAATCTCTACATGGAATTTAGTGCATGCATCCTGATTGTAGATGGGGAGAGTTCTTTATCAAAATTGTTCCCACAGACTGAGTGTTACTGAAAACAACATTAATATTGTAAACTTTAAACACTTTTGGCAAAGACAGAAACCTATAGTCGAAAGGTAAAACAAGCAAATGACTATGATCAAAAGCTTGTACGTACGTACATGGTTAACTGCATAAAATGCTTTCTTAGCCTTTCTTAAATCAACATCAATTAAAAATGTAGGGTACTTCAGTTTGAAAACATCATAAAATCAATATCATAAATTTTTATAATCTTTTTAGAAGTCAGGACAAATTCTTATTGAAATTTAAATCTTTTTATAAGTCAGGACAAATTCTTATTGCTCTTAAAAAAAGTGAAGAAAAACAGTGTGGTGATTGGAGTAAAAGTGAATGCAAGAACATACATTTGTAGGTTTCCTAAAAACTACAATTTAAATCTGTTACCCTGTCTATGCACATTTACATCTAAAAATTTAAAATTGAATCTTTTTCTTCCTCGAGTGTGAATTTTATAGAGGAATGTAGGGCACTTAATCTAATTAGGAATCGGTTCACATCCTCACACAACGCCTTACACAAGATATGTCATCGGCAAACCTAAACCAAAGAACATTAGCCGGTAAAATACTTGACAAGTTTCTTTTCAAAAAAAACTCCAAGTAAATTTTGCTTAATTAAAAGCGACGACAAAGTGTTCCCCATAGCCATACCAAACTTCTGCTCATAAAACTTTCCATTGAAAGTAAATTTACATTCCTTAATTCACAGTTTCTTCAATATTTTACTGTTTTTCGTTTTTATTTTTACCTTTGAAATTTGGAAACTTACTTTCATTCTTATATATTTGTACCCTGATGAGGTGTATCAAGAATACACGAAAGTACTAGGTACTACTGCTTTTCATTTTTTACTGCTGGCGCTTGATATACAATCTTCACAATGTTAACTGTGATTGTATAAAATTATATATACCTATATCAATATTAAATCGACTACTACGGAAAACATTCAAAACATTACCGAGGAAATTAAAACAGCAGCAGCCTTGGCACATGACCAAAAAAAACAAAAGAGAAAAGAAATGACGAGGAAATTGTATAAAGAAGAGAGAAAGAGAAACGGGCGGTATTTGCATTGGCTCTATGGGCATTATTGGGCAATTTATTTTTTCTTACCAACTAAAAGCAGGACCACCTGCTTCAGGCTAATGGATGCCGGAGCTAAGCATCAGACTTAATATATCAGCGCTTGAATTCTTTAAGCTCAAAGAGCTTACATCAATCAGCTTCTGAATTCTTTAAGCTCAAAGAGCTTACATCAATCAGCTTCTGAATTCTTTGAAGCTCAAGAAGCTAACATTAAGTACGTTTTTCCTTCGAGATATCTCTTCACTGATTTCTTTGTCTTAAAGCAGGATTTATAGGTAAAGTACACGACGAAGTCCTTGTTGTAAAACCGGAAGTTACATTATGACAATTTGCATCAGTAGACAGAGTTCAAAGAGAAATGATGATAAAGAATAAAGATTCTTGGTTGTTTATTATCTTCGTTCATTTTAGCATCGAACATATGAATAAAAACCCATGACCACAATGAGGCTATTTCTTAGTGTGGACTTAAAAAGCAGGTAAGTGAAGAAAGCGTTCATATTTTTAGCAAGTTTGATTTTGCTTCTAAATATGTAAATAAAACGCTGCTGATAGAAAAATCCTCCTCAAGTCCTAGGATTTTCCTAGACACATGATTTTATTTATGTCGAAGAACTTGCTTTTGAATGTTTTGCAGCTTTTAGCATCTTTATATCTTTATGTTAAATAGTCGCATATTTTGCATTAAAAGGACAAGAGTGGTGATGACGGCAATCTTGAGATTTTTTGACATTCTTTCGCAGGGGGCAAGTTTTCGCGAACAAAATTACGCACAAATTATATTGAACTTTTACCGAATAACTTTCTCAGATAATAGTTGAATATCTACTAACTTAACTAAGGGCAAATTAACAAGAAAATAAAAATGCAAAACGAGAATGTAAAGCATAAAGAAAGGGACACGTTTTCAATACCCTTTAATGCCTACTTATAATATTTCATCACTAAAATAAAATATAGGTTTAATTTTTCAGCAAAAGACTTGACCTAAATAATAACTGTCAATCCATTCACCAGCCATGGACGGATATTGCAGGATTTAATGTTCTTATATTTAATATTACTCATGATTTACAGACGTGAACTGAAACGTCGTGGTTATCTATTCTGTATGAAGGTGATAGATAATAAGCATAGTTTGCAAGGTGCGGCATTTGAACATGAATATTTGTGATAGGTGTATGTATGTATGTATGTACGTATGTATGTATGTATGATATATATATATATATATATATATATATATATATATATATATATAGTATATAGTCATACATACATACATACGTACATAGATACATACATACATACATACATACACCTATCACAAATATTCATGTTCAAATGCCGCACCTTGCAAACTATGCTTATTATCTATCACCTTCATACAGAATAGATAACTACGACGTTTCAGTTCACGTCTGTAAATCATAAGTAATATTATATAAGAACATTAAATCCTGCAATATATATATATATATATATATATATATATATATATATATATATATATATATATATATATATATATATCATGTATAAAATGCCCATTAAAACACTCTGGTTTAAAGCTAACGGACTATGTTTCAGTGGACTGACTTCCACCCTTATCTAGTAGTGAATGACAGAAGTTACATTGATGAAATATATAGTGGAGATATGCCCTTAGGTGATACTTGGGGTCACCACTAAGCCGACATTGGTTCTGTTAATTGTCTTAATCCACTTCATCGTTGCCTTAAGGAAGATATTGTCTATATGGTCTAAGTCCCAGGCTCCACTGGAAAGGTTGATCCTATTTTCTTGTTGTTTTATCAATGAAGATTCTACCATCTGACATTTGTATAGACAGCTGCTTTTGTATAAAATTTGGGAAGAGTTCTAATCCATGGTATGGTTTGTGTTATTTATATGATGGAAAATTGCCCAACTATGCTGTCCATATCTATCTGAGCGCTTATGTTGAGTTAATCTTTCCGAGAGAGATTTTCCTGTAAATTCAAGGTACGACTTATCACAATCCCTACAGGAGATTTCATAAACACCTACATCTTTGGAAATTTGTTTCTGTTGAACGTTAGTTGATTAAGGATTTCCCCAATGTATTTGGATAAGTGAAGATGAAAGGGTTGGAGTAGACTAAGGTTTGTGTGATCTCTCGTAAACTATCCACGTGAGGGATTATGATTTTGTTTGTGAATTTTTCCTTTTCTCTGTTTTCTATGGGTTTGTAAAATATACTCTGCTCTACGCAAGGCTTTTTCTATTTTGTGTTTGGGGTATTTTAACAAAATACATTTATTTCTGATTGTTTCAAGTTCTTTGTTAAGAAAATCTTGGGAGCAAATTCGCAGGGCTAAAGAAATAAGTTACATGCTATGCAGTTTAACTGAAATATCATGATAGCTGTAAAAATGCATGTGGGAAAGTGAGAATGTTGCTTCCCTGAAGATAGTCAATTTGTAGTTCTGATGATTAAGACATCTAAAAAGGGGATTTGGCTATTGTTTTACCACTCTACTTTAAATTTTATGCTCGGGACCAAGGAATTTGATTTTTGTAGAAAGACATCAAAATCACTCGACTCGCTTTTCCCGTACGTTAAGATGGTGTTTATATAACGAAGCCAAATCATATCTGCAGGTTTGATAGAGTTTATAATCACTTTTCCGAAATACTCCATATATAATTTTGCTAAAACAGGACTGACTAAAGGAAATCATGTTATTAGTAACACAGAGCTCTACAACTTGCATTATTTAATTCAATTCTATGGGGAAGTGTTCAACAAAAAGCTCAACTTTATTTCTAGGTACTTTAGTGAAAAGAGAGTCTACATCTAGGCTGCGAAGTTTTACGTTCCGTACAGGAATATTTACTGGCCTAAATTTATTGCAAAAGTCTTCTGAACGTTTATATGACTTGGGGAAAAAGTTCCTAAAAAGGGGGATAGTAACTCGGCTAACCATTTTAAAATTCCATAGCTAAAAGCTCCAGCACACGAGATTATGGTACGGAAGGGGATGTTACTTTTGTGTGTTGTAAAGGCCATAGAAATAAGGTAATTTGGGATTTAGTGTAAGTTTCTCCAAAATTTCCATATTTTTCTTACTTTTAACGACATTTCTGATTTTTCTGAAGAAATCTATTGGGATATTGTAGATTTAAAGAACTTGAAACAATCAGAACTAAACTTATTTTGTTAAAATTACCCAAGCACATAATAGAAAAAGCCATACATAGAGCAAAGAGTATTATTTTACAAACCCACAGAAAACGAAGAAAAGGAAAAATTCACAAACAAAATCTTAATCCCTCTCATGTATAATTTACAAGAGATCACATAACCTTAAGCTACTCCAACCCTTTCATCTTCACTTATCCGAATACATTGGGGAAATCCTTAATTAACGTTTAGCAGATACAGTTTCTAAAGATGTAGGGATTGTGATAAGCCATACCTTGGATTCACAGGAAAATCTCTCTCAGAATGATTAACTCATCATAAGAGCTCAGTTAGATATGGACATAGTTCAGCAATTTTCCATCATATAAATAACACAAACCATACCATGGATTGGAACTCATCCCGAATTTTATACAAAAGCAGCTGTCGATACAAATGTCAGATGGTAGAATCTTCATTGATAAAACAAGAAGATAATAGGATCAACCTTTCCAATGGAGTCTGGGACTCAGACCATATAGACAATATCTTCCTTAATCCAACGATGAAGCAGATTAACACAATTAACAGAACCAATGTCGGCTTAGTGGTGACCCCAAGTATCACCTAAGGGCATATCTCCCACTATAAATTCACCAATGTAACTACTTCTGTCAGTCACTACTTGATTAGGGCGAGAGTCAGTCCACCAAAATATAGTCCTTAGCTTAAAACCAGATTGTACAAACTTGCACGTATGTTTATGCAATAAGGAATAATCAAGATGTGATTTAATCCCCTTATTAAATGAACTTAATAAAACAAAATGAAAAATATAATCGAAAGAGATGTGCAGGGTATGATAGCAGCTATGAAAATTATGATACATGATAATATTAACTCCTTGAGTATCACGCATTTTTACTTTACTTCAAATTTCGAAAGAAGTTATGGCATAGTTTTGACTAGAGTGGATCTCTCTCTCTCTCTCCCTTTCACACACACACACACACAAACATACGTGCACAAAAGCATAAAGATGCAGTAATGATACTCGAGTTCATGGAATTGTATCCGAGTATGAATGTAATACTATATCCCCATAATTATAATCATATCCCCATAATTATAATCAAGTTACACAATTCGATACTGGATTAATGCATTACATAAATGACGTAAATGCATCCAATTTTCCCTCGTAGCTATAACCATAAATACACTTTTAAAGAGGATTCCCGTAAAACATTTCAGTTTGACCACATTGCGGTAGTGATGGCTGTCAAATCTTCAAAACAAATACATATTAATAATCATTCAGTTATTTGATCTAAGTAACTCTTGTCTTTTCAAATAACTTCTTATTTAGATTTACTGTCACCTACTGAAAAGTTGTGGACCCCTTGGTAGAGGAAATGCCCGTAAATAGTAAGACCTTCTCGCCTGACGCCGATGCTAATCATGCTTCATATTCTTGTGAGTCACAATTTGGCCAGAAAATAGAGTTTACTATCCCATAATCTGCTTGATAATTGAGAGAGAGAGAGAGAGAGAGAGAGAGAGAGAGAGAGAGAGAGAATGTTATCTGGGAAAACATTCAAGCCTATCTCAGATCAAGAGAACGAATAAATCATTAATAAGTGGTCTGGTTCCCTCTCTTCCACATGAATTTTTTTCACACGTGAAAAAATTTAAACGTGAATTCAAGGCAATAATTATTAATTGGCTTCGTTTTATTTGTGCGGGATACTTAATAAATTCTATCGATAGCAGTTTAAAAAGACAATGACTCTTGCTATAATGATATTTCAATGTACTGGTAGGGTTTCCCATATATTTGTACCTAGTGATAAATAAAATAAAAATTATAAATAACTAGAGGATAAAATATTAGCCAGAGAACGAAAACAGGACATACGAAAAATAATGAGTAAATTACAATAAAATAGAAATTATTTCCGCCAATACGACAAGAATATTAAATATATCAAACATACTAGTTTTTCTAAATATTAGTATTTGATTTTAAAAATTCTGTTGTCATTCTCTCTAGTTCAACTTTCATTAAATATGTATATATTCGCATGTAAAACGTTATTTTGCGGGCCTATTTAACTTTAAAAAAAATTACGCAATCCCCTTCCATTAAATAATATGATTTGAGAAACAGCAAAGCCTAAAAAAAATATAATGTGAACTCTCCCTTTGCATCCAACCGTTATCATTTGTAATCTCCATAGCGTTCCCTGCTCTATCATGGTCTTATCTCCATGTTCGATTCTGCTGTGTATCTGCAATAGCTGTTTCTGGTCTGAAACAACCGCAATCTGGAGTCGAATCCCCCACATTTCAGTTTAGATGCTTCGTGGGGTTGCCACTTCCTTTAAGGCAGTGGTTCTCAACCTTTTTCGTTCCATTCCCCCCTTCATGAATTCTCAACATTCGTGTGGCTCCCCTTCAGTTTTCTCCCAAATCCCACCCCGCCAAAAAATGTAAAAAAATAATAATAATAAAATGTTGATGAAGAGAACACCCTTGCTTTATTACGAAGTTTACAGTCATAATTATCTTATATTTGAAAGATTTCTGTGATATGCTTAACTTAACATCACTAGACTACAAAAGGCTAACGGACAATAGCAAATTTCAATTTGGTTGGGAAGAACTTCATTATTAACCTCTGCATGTTTGATCACACATCAGTGGGAAGGCTGATGATGTTTCTTTTCAGTCAGCTGACGAATCCGAGGTTGTGTCACTGACATTATTTAGAAATGTATAATATGCAACAGCCCACCACCGCTTTAAGGGAATTCTTCTTCCCAGACATGTTTCCCTTTGAGACGCTGATGCTGTAATGGCTTCCCATTTTCCCCCTTTTTACCTTACTGACCTATTTGATAGAGAGACTGTTTGGAAAGTATAACGATTGCTGGGCATGAAAGTAATGTTTCATGGAAATTACTCTTACATTAGGGTATATCGTTTGTTTGTATGGTGTTTTTACGTTGCATGGAACCAGTGGTAATATATTCAGCAACGTCGAGATGAATGAACTTCTATCACCAGAAATACACATATCTAACCCCTCAGTGGAATGCCCAAGAATCGAACTCGCGGCCACCGAGGTGGCAGGTCAAGAACATACCGTTCACGCCACCGAGGCATTTACATTAAGGTACTATAATAAATACGGGAACTCGTGTGGATAGAACCTGAATGGATAACGGGTATCGAAAGATCGCGTTTTGCTAGGTATGGACTCTGGAATTTAATTTGAAATAATTTGGAATTTATTTCGGTCTTTGCCAAGGAAAGGAATGACGCAAACGAAATGTAACTGGCAAAGAGGGGATTACACAACCTAGATTACTGGCATCCACTACAGCGATATATATGATTGTTAAAATTACACTTACGGAAATTAAAAACAGGAGAAAACAGCAGATGAATACTTTCATCAACATACACATTCCTAAAAAAAAGAACAAAACATCATCATCATCTGCCCGATACTGTTTTCGAAAATCGGCCACCATTTCCCAAAAGGGACGACCTAATACGGTCAATTGGAGGTCATTGGATGCCTTTATCACCGATACTAACGTCACTTCAACTTCGTCATTATGGGAGATCACCCGATGGAATCCGTTAATGGAGGAATGTGCTCGCTTTTATAGCCAATACTTCCCCGGGTTTTGTGCCTCTGGAAGGCAATAAGGAATCCCTTACCCACACGTAGGACACATTCCCCAGTTGCTGAATTTTGATGTTCATAAAAAGGTGATCAGTGGGAAATCTAAGAACAAACATTTGATAAAAAAAACTACCATCCCCAACAGAATTCTGGAAAAGTAAACGGAACCTTTTTCGTGTTAAATACAAAAACCAGAAAGAAAAACAGACAAACAAAGACGAAACATAATTTCATCTCTGCCTGCCAAAGGCAACATTTTGCCCTTTTTTGAAAATGAATGGCATCAGAGATGTAAGGTCCTTCAGGTAAGCTCACATATGCTTTGCAACTTGTTGCCTGCCCCGGGGAGTCCGTTGAATATGAATAATGTGGGATGCATTAATCAATCTTGGGAGGAGGACGACCACAATACAAGTTGGCATAGGAATCGTGACCTCATTGCTCTGGAATTACCAATCTCTGGGAGACGGGAGGAATTCCAAGAAAGGACTTCCCAATGTGTTTGCTCTAACCCTTTTCATTAAAGGAGTTATAGATGGAGGGGCTAAACAAATGAGATCATTTCAAATTAAATACAATATTTGACTAAATCATTAATCTTACATTTGCTGAGAGCACAATTTATAGAAGAGTCTTATCGCAATGCATATCTTTCACACGAAACATTTTCTTTAATCAGGTGATCTGTTTTATCTATTTTCTCATCTCAACTCTTGAAAGAGGGTATTTAAGAATGTTATCTATCTACTATCTATATCTATCTATCTATCTATATATATATATATATATATATCATATATATATAATCTTATATATATATATATATATATATAGATATATATTATATATCTGTGTGGTATATAGTATATATATATATATAATATATTATATATATAGTATATAATATATATATTATATATAGCATATATATATAATATATATACTATATATAATATATATATATATATATATATATTATATAACATATATATATATATATATATATATATATATATATATATATGTGTGTGTGTGTGTGTATATATATATACATATATATATTATATATATTATATATAATATATATATATATATATATATAAAAAATATATACTATAATAATATAATAATATAGTTATTTTATTTATCTATTATATATATAAATTAAATAAATAAATAAATAATAAGAATAATTAATTATTTAACACAGCAGATGCACTTGCACTTATTATTTCCTACTTTACAATATTAAGCCAAAAATAACCCACCAATAACGAATACGCTACGCCTTAAAGCTTACCCAAATGTGAAAATACCCATAACATGGATACCTTCCTCTACAGTCTACAGGCTTCAAAAATCTATGCCCCCCCCTTTTACGGAGGGTAGAAGCCGACAGTAATTAGAAAGGATGACTATTATATTACCGACATAATTCTCGTCATTCAAACGGTTTGGTTTTATATCTATATAAAACCTGAGAAATAAGATCAAATATAGGCAAACATTCCTTGTAGATGACTGCTAAATCCCAGGAAGTAAAAAAAATATAAAATAAGTAAAAGCAACTAAGAAAAAGTGCCCTAATAGCCACGTCAGCTTATTAAGACATATAAATCGAACAGCAGAATCACTCGCGTCTTATCCGACGCTTTCATCATAAAAAACATCACTTTCTCCTGTCACTGTGGGAGAACAAGCTAACCAGTAACTAGCGAAAGAACGGGTAAGCCTCAAACGACACTGATGACGCCAGCAGCTGGTGGGTGCTCTTAAAAACAGCAATTCGAAATTATTAGCATTTTACTCTAACTTCCGGGGTTTTGGCTCTCTTAAAAGTCCGGATTCCCGAGGCAGGTGACAGTGCAAAAGCTCAGAAGCTCGATTACAAAACTGACATTTTGATATTTCTGTGATTAGCTTCATTTGCCTTCCATTGACAGAAATGAAAAGTAATGAGAATCGAGATGGCTGTCTGAGACTCAGTTGCTCTTTGGAGAAAAGATTTATAAAGGAAGCACCGTTAGCTTCGTCTCCACACACATTTCTCTTCTTGCTATTTAGTGCCTTGATGCTAAAGCAACGAGATGGGGATTTGTTCAGAAGGAAGATCGTTTGAATTTTTATTTAAGAAAACGACTTCTTTATAAGAAGGTATACCACATGATCAATATCATATACAATCATTACCTCATCAAAGAACTCTAAACACTAAATGGAATGGAATGGAGTATAAAATTTAGGCCACATGCAAACCATTGGGGCCTGTAAGGTCATTCATTTCTGAAAGGGATATTGGGAATAAAACATTATAAAGGTGTAACAGGGTGAAACCCTGGCAGTTGTTAGGAGAGGCTGGAAAGTAAGGTGGAAGAAAGATAGGAGAGGCTGGAAAGTAAGGAGGAAGAAAGAACATTAACAGAAGTCTTGCGCAGTGAATGAAAGGGGGTTGCAGCAAGACCACCGAGATAGAAGGCCTGTTCGATGATGACGTCGACCGAGGTGGTCCGACTCTCCTAGGCTGGGGAGTGACTGGCAAGTGGCGACTCACTCGACTCACGAGGTTTTATCATGGTTCCATTGTTTTATTTATGAACTGGAACATAAAACTTAAATGGTATCATGAGGTAGCTAGCCATGGATACAGCTTGTGTCCTTTATTGGACGAACTTACTGTGGTAAGCAGACAAACTCAGCAATAAATTCACTGCAACAGGTACTACCTATTTGACTTTTCTCTCTGGATGACTTTCGACTGCAATATAAATACAGTCTGCATTCTGGGTAGAAGTTGTGAGCAACAAGGTCAGGTGCAATATAAAGAAAGACTGGTTTAGCCTACATTGAATTTTAGTAAGAATTCATGTCAACCAATGCTTAACAGAGTCGAATAGGTATAGGCTAGCCTAAGTCAAAGAACTCCCAGTGTAGCCCATACCAAACAACACCCAGTGTAGCCTATGCCAAACAACACCCATTGTAGCCTGTGTCCAACAACACCCAGTGTAGCCTGTGTCCAACAACTACCAGAGTAGCCTATGTCAAACAACTCCCAGTTCAGGACTTATAAAACTTTGGAAAAAACAATTTAAAAGTCATAATAGGCAAGACTAATAATGGTAGCAGTAGTCAGGTAAGGCAAGCAGCATATAAAAAGTTACCGACAAGCAAAGAAAGGGCAAAAACATCAAACAAGTAAACCTTAGAAGGGTAAACTTATGTACTGGAAGTGCATAGAAACCCCAGGAAAAAATTTAGCAAAGCATGCTGTAGCCTATTTGGTAAAGAGCATTATTGCAATGATTGGGACAAGGGACCTGTGTCAGGTAAGAACATTGTAAACATGATACCTAACTGTGTGATAGAACCTTCTGACAAGTTACTCAAGAGTTACATTAGCACAAACATTTAAGTATAGTATAGTGTTGGGGAAATAGGGAAGTATCCGTTGACAAAAGTCAAAGGCATGGGACGAACCTTTTGGGCCTAGATGTGTTAAGGTGAAATAAAGTAGACTGGCATAGTAATCTAAGGGTTACAGGTTCAAAACAGGAGCGTACCATTAGAAATTTCAGTAACCTAATCTAACCTTTCCTCATTGCATTACTAGGTTTCAGTGCTCATATATACACGTAAAAATATTAAAAGACCCTCTTTCTTCCTCCACAGGTAAAACTTGAGAACAGATTAATGAAACACCATACTAATGCCACAATGCCCTACCTGCAGTTAAGCCTAACTGTACAGTACATGCATTTTTCATGTGACTGAAGTACGTCACTTAGATCTCAAGATTCCTACAGAGGTTCATGATACAAATATCATTAAGCAGATATTCAATAACTCCAGAGAGCTGATACTGCTGCATGGATTTCTAACACTGTACCATCAGGAGAGAGTTTTTTCAAACAGGTCTGCCCAGTATCATAACAAAAGGACTCAAATTTTCTGATGTACATTAAGAGTACGTAAGTGCAAATCATTACTACCCAATGACAAAATAGTGATACTGATGGTGGATGAATCTCACTTAAAACCATATTTTCCTTATAAAGACAGAAATATTGTCGGTTCGGCCATTGGCAATAGTGAAGCTGCAACAAGCGCATTTGATTTTATGTTGAACAGGTAAAGTCTAAATTCAAGTAAGTTGCACAAATTCCAAATTAAAGCATAAAATTTGATGTTCTGCACTGCACACTGAAGAAAGTAATTATAGGCTTAGAAAAAATCATTTTTACCGTGTTTTGCATTGTAACATCAATTAGTGTAGACGAGAAAAATAAGTAAATTAATAACTGGCAGACCAAAAATTATAGATTTTGGTGAGGGTTTGTTTACATTTCTTTTGTGTGGCAGCGTAGTCAGTGCTAGCAGCTCGGACCATCCTTGCTTACGTCACAAAACATCGAACAGGCCTTCTATCTCGGTGGTCTTGGTTGCAGCTGGGGGAGGACGAGAAGCAGCAAAGAACTTCAAGTGATGCCTACAGTGCACTGCATGAGGTGCACTGACGGCGCTACCCTCCTATGAGATCTAACACTAAATTACTGCCTAATTCAAAACGGTCAGGTACAACCACTTCGTACTTTTTATTGAAAATAATATCTGCATAAGTTTACCCCCTTCGGAGGATAGCACCAAAAGTGCACCTCATGTGCTGCACTGTAGGTATTACTTAAGGATCTTTGCAGCGTCCCTTCGACCCCCAGCTGCAACCCCTTTCATTCCTTTTACTGTACCTCTGTTAATGTTCTCTTACCTCCTCCTTACTTTCCACCCTCTTCTGACAATTGTTTCATAGGGCAACTGCCAGGTTTTCCTTCTGTTACACCTTTCAAACCTTTCTACTCTCATTTTTCCTTTCAGCAGCACATGCCAAAATTTTGTCTAGATCAGTCAAGCTATTACCACATAAGGTACATAAGGAAGTGGGGAGGAGGTGAGGAAGGGGGATGGGGGTAAAGATTTGAAACCTCCCCTATTATCTCAGCTGGGTCAAATGATGGCCTCATGCCAAAATTTTGTCTAGATCAGTCAAGCTGTTACCACATAAGGTACAAAGGGACAGGGGAAGGGGGATGGGGAGGGTTGAGGAAGGGAGTACAGGTTTGAAACCTACTCTATTATCTCAGTTGGGTTAACTCATGGCCACATGCCAAAATTTTGTCTAGTTTGGTTAAGCTGTTACCACCTGAGGTATAAGTAAAGGGGGGAGGGGGATGAGGCTACTGGTTTGAAACCTAATTATCTCAGCTGGGTCAAATGATGGCCACATGCCATATTTTGTCTAGATCGATCAAGTGGTTACCATATAAGGTACAAAGGGAAGGGGGGAAAGCAGTGAGGAAGGGGGATTGGGGTACAGGTTTGAAACCTACCCTACCATCTCAGCTGGGTCAAATGATGGCCACATGACAAAATTTTGACTAGATTGGTCAAGCTGTTACCACATAAGTTACAAAGGGAAGGGGGAAGGGAGTATGGGTTTGAAAAGGCCTACCCTATTATCTAAATTAGGTCAAATGATGGACACGTGACAAATTTTGTCTAGATCGGTGGAGCGGTTCGTATTTCTATAGCACAAACATACAGACATTCACTTTTATATGTAAAATGTAATGAACATCCACAAGATCTGTGGGACAAGAAGGAATTTCCCAGGGGGCCCGTGCGTCACGAGACGTTGGAAGCGATGATCATCATGGAGATTTCGGTGATGATGATGATGACATATTGTAAATTGCTAGTGGCGGCGGCATACGTGCACATTTTCTGGCATAATATTTCCATCCTGCATGCATGGAAGTTAGAAAGGCTTTCTTTCTCGTGCGTTCCCAAACTGACATCAACGCGAATCAAGCTAGTACAATGAAAGTTTGTTAACCATCGTCTTCAGAATGATAAAAAGTACTCTTAGAATGACATTTTCCTTCAAGGACGATTAGAAAAAAAAAATGAGGTGTTATAAATATGATAGACCTAAAGCGCTTAAAGGGCAGACGTTCGGTTAGGTACACATTTAACAGAAGCATCCAAACAAAACGCATTAATACTACCGGTATAATATTCACAAAAACGAGAGCTAGCAGACATCGGTTATGGAAAAAATATAACACAAGTAAACTAACCTGCATACGTGAAATATTTAGTGTGAAAATGGTGTTACATGGAGAAACGGTATTTATTTCACCAGAATGCTCCCCCTCCCCCCCCAAGTGACGCCTGGTGGGTGGGTGGGCTTGGGGGGTCGGGGGGGGGGCGCATATTCCCGGACTGTAACCGTATACCGTAACCTTCCCAGAAAAAATAGGGACGCCAATATCCTAAGTATACATACAATAGAATCTTCTTGAAAATAGGTTTGTTCGATACGTAATACAAACCCTCGGTCCTTTAACAAATAGGAAGGTAACTAGCGGCAGCTGGGGACGGTCGTAAAGCTTCGAACAAGGGGAGAACGGTAGTTAACTGCTTGTCCGACAGTCGCGCCGCACGCGCGCGCCGAGAGGTGAAGAATCACTTTTGCTTTCGGCGCGGGAGGGTGTGGAAGGACGTGTTCGTCATCGCTCTCTGCCCCCGCTTCATCGTCGTATGCTTTGTTTATATTGTGTTTTTTTACTAATGGTTTGGTTTGACTTGAAAATGAAAACTGTAAGTACACTGTTTTCATTTTGTTTCATTACTTAATTATGAATCAACATGGAGCTATCGCCGTAGAGACGGCGATTTGCCGCTCTTTTCATGAATTGAACCTTGAATTATGTCCTCGGTGCCGAGGCCGGGCGCACATCACGCCGAGTCATGTATTTTGGGCGCGAAAGTGTGTAATTGAAAGATGTAAGTACTCTTTTTTTTTCATTATATTTTTGCCCTGTGCGTTCGTTGCCGAGAGCTTGATTGCGCTCGAACAAGAGCCTCTTATTTTGTATGAATAGAATGCAATGAAAAAGTGGATTCGCAATGCAGTTTTCTTTTCATTTTGCATTTATTAATTGCATCAAATTTAATTTTGGATCAATTTCCGCTCTTACCCCTTGGGAATTAATCCTTACGATTTATTGCTGTGAAAGAAAATGAAAAAATAGCAAGTGCAGTATTGTTCATTTTCATATATATTTATGATAGCATCATATTATTATGGATCAAGTTTCCGCTCTTACCGGGAATTGATTTTTCCCTCTTTTAAGTTCTATGAAGTGAAATCGCAAGTGCAGTATTCTGTTTCAATTTTCATATTACTTTTCACTTGCTGTGCGGGGGTAGGTGGGGAAGCGAAGGTCTGCCAGGAAGTCGTCGGAAAGCTCTCCCGCGACTCCCTTGGTATCCGATTCTTCGTCTTCTTTCCTGCCCCCTCAGCTTCAGCTTCCTGTTTGTTTTTTTGGGGTCTTCCTTCCGTTCGGGGTGGGGGCATGTCCTCCCCCCCCCCGTGCGTGAGGAACCCTCTTACTAATCTGTCTGTGCTACCGCAGGTGCTACAGCCTGGTGGGAGACGACCTTGGACAGGTATGGACCACTGCGGCCGCAGGGCGTGCCTAGCATCCACGATCTGCTGCAGAGTCTAGCGAGGTCTGGGCGGTGACCTTGGAGTGGTCTCCACTACAACCTTCACGGCGCTTATGCTGCTTCCACCCGCTGGTCTACACTCCCCATGCTGTGTCGGTGACGCCGTCTGCCGCTTCATAGGCCGGTCGCGCCGTACGAGGAGGGTATGCCGCCGCCGCCTGTTTTGTTTTCTTCGTGTTGCCTGCCCCAGACTTCCGCTGTTCCAGCAGCTCGCCCCTGGATTCCGGCCGCCAGTACCACGCTGGCTGCCGATGATTCTACGAGGCGATGGCTGGGCCTGCCGTACCTGTCGCTGATGTGGTTCCGCTACTGGCTTGGTTGGCTGTCCCTTCTGTGTTTTACCGCTGCCGCTGTTCCTGCCGCTCCCCTGAGCTGGTTGCTGTTCCTTGGTCGCTCCTGGTTCCTGCGCCTGTCCATGCTGGTCCTGCCCATGGTGTGTCTTCCCCACCGTCCCCAGGTCCTTCCGGACAGGTGCAGTCGGGCCGTGTTGCTTCGGCAATAGGCCCCGACCTCCGGCCTGGATGGAGGACCTGACGACTGTCCTGCGTGAGCTGACGAAGAAGAGGAAGGTGTCATCTTCGTCTGTTGCTGCCTCTTCCCCTTCGACTTCTAAGGCCCATAAGCCGAAGAAGAAGAAGGCTGCCTTCCCCCCTAAGAAGTCTCCTTCGGGAACTTCTAAGGGACCCGTCCCGGGGGACCTCGGTGGGACTGGGGGGGGTGTCCTTCTGCTGGTCCTCCTGCTCCTTCTGGGGAGCGGGGCCCGTCTCCCCTTCCGTAAGGAAGAGATAGACGGGGACCAGAGGAGTATCGGTTAGCTCTGGTACTTCCTCGCCTGTGCTAGCGGCGATGCCGCTACGCCAGGTTCCGGCTCGGTCTCGGTCGTTCGCGGGAAGATCCCGAGTGTACGCTCTCCCTCGGAGACCGTGCAGCCAAAGTTTCGGCGCCAGAGTTTCGCTCGGCGCCAAGACCACGGCACGGAGCAGAAGGCTGGCGAATAACCGCTCAGGTGACTCTCGCCAGGCCAGCGGCCGCTCTCGCAGCGACCAGCTGGTAACCTGGGTTTTGTTTCCCCCTAAGAAGACTCCTTCGGGAACTTCGAAGGGCTCGTCACATTCCGGTGTGACGGGGGGGTTCTTACTGCTGGTCCTCCTGTTCCTTCGGGAACGGGGCCCGTCTCCCTTCTGAGAAGAAGAAGAAGACGGGGGGCACCTGGGTGTGCTGGCTACCGCTGGTACACCCTCCCGCCTGGTCTTGGCAGCTCTGCTGCTAAGCCAGGTACCGGCTCGGTTTTTCGGTCGTCGAGAAGTTCCGAGTGTACGATCTCTTCGGGTGACCGTGCAGCCAAAGTTAAGACGCCTGAGTTCGCTCAGCGTCATGACCACCGAGGCACGGAGCAGAAGACTGTCGAGAGCCGCTCAGGTGACTCTCGCCAGGCCATCGGCCAGCTCTCGCAGCGACCAGCCGGTACCTCGGGTGGACGTGACGGTCTCTGACCGGGCCACGGGTTGAGGCTGGGAAGAGGTCCCCCAGGTCCCCTCGACCGACGGTACCAGCCTCGGCTGGTACCAGCGGTTTGACGTGCCGCGAGGACGCTCACCGGTCGTCTCGGCGCGAAAGCGAGTCTTGCAGGTCACCATGACCGCCGCTCCCACAGGGACCAGGCGGATACGGTGACCAGCAGCAGCTCGTCTGACGCACGGGACCGGGGTCGACGTGCTCAGTCGAGCCGCTCGCCACAGGTGAGCGGCACGGCCAGGCCTGCAGATCGATCCCCACCGCGGGTTGGTGATGCGGCTGCAGCCCCCCACGTACGCTGGTCCTGCCAGCGAGGCGGGGGGGGAAAGGCGTCAGGTTCTGTCTCTCCACTACCTTCAACTTCCTCGGGCTACACCGGGAAGAGCGAGGTAGCTAGGAGTGATCGTGAGAGGTGCGCCGCTCACGATCCCGTCACGACGCCGCACGTGCCACTATTGGTCTTAGGACCAACCAGGACGTACGCGCAAGTGATTGGAGGCGACCGTCAGGGGGGAGAGGGGGTAGCGTCAGTTCTGTCTCTCCGATACCTTCAACTTCCTCGGCATACGCCAGGAAGAGCTAGGTATTTTTTATAGGATGTGATCGTGAGAGATGGCGCCGCTCACGATCCCGTCCACGACGCCGCACGTGCCAGGTTGGTCTTAGACCAACCAGGACGTACGCGCAAGTGATTGGAGGCAACCGTCAGGGATCTGTGCTGGTCCTTCTTCTGAAGGAGGAGGGTCCTGGGAGCTGCTCTTGTTGGAGGGACTGGACGGTCCTACTCCTCAAGACGCTGTAACTTCCGAGATTCAGAGTACTTTACCCAGGTTATTGCACTGATTCGTCAGCACAACGACCGGGGGGAAGGATCGCGCGCCCCACCAGCCAGAGCCCATGTCCTCTCGCTCGAGTCGTTTTGGGGCCCGAGAGGGGAAACCCAAACCGACGTGGGTATGCCGCGATCGGAGCTTACCGATTCTGTCTTGAACCAGAGTCTCTCGTCTCCGGACAAGAGGGCGGCTCTCTCAGTTCTGGGCCGGTCGATCAAGCTACTTCCCCCACCTCCTCTACTCGCAGCAGCGGCGTTTCTACGTGTCTTCGGACACCGTATTTAAATACTCCTTCGGTGCCTCCTGAGAGGTTTCGACATCGACGAGGACTGGAATGAGTCGGAGGACGGTATCGGCTCTCCTCCTGTCAGGTGTCGATCAGCCCCACCCAGACGACGTTCCACAGTGGCGGCAGACCCTTACCTACAGTGAGAGTTCGTAACCTCCTCGGGAAAAACGTTTTTCTCCTGACGATACGCTTTTTCCCAGACTCTGAGAGGCCATCGCCGCAAGGCGATGGCTGCTCCTACTCTTCTCCAACTGCTAGTTCCACTGGGCAGGCGAGCGAGTATCCAATTCCTCCCCCATTCCCTCTCTCCTTACGGCTACGAGGGAAAAGGGGAAGGATCCTACAGAGATTTCTCTGTAGGATCCCACGTTGGGGACTGCGCTACCAGGGGGACCTTCGGGGTCCTACCTGACGTAAGCCCCGGTCGTTGAGGAGGGATCCTGCCCCATTCTCGATTTCTACGGGAATCGAGAGGACCACCAGCCGATATCGTTTGACGAATTCGGTGGGGGTTTCGCAGACTGCTTAGAATTCTACGGAAGTTCTAGCGCATTCAGTGTGTTTAGAGTTTCTTACGATCTCCAACACTTAGGCGAGACCACGGTCCAAAGTGAGCGAGCCGAGAATCCCCGATATGTTACACGATAATCGGGAACCTCGCCTATGCTCGAATTCCTGGAATTTCTAGCATTAGGAAGAAGACTGCTGCTGAAAGAAGACTATCTCACAGTAGGCGACCAACCTGGAATAGAGAAGAACGGACGGGAATATCCAGTTTGGCTGGAACTATCGTCTTAGTATTCTGTTCACCATTGAAGCTTTCCTTCGAGGAAGACTTCTCCTTCACTCTCTTTAATAGAGAACGAAGGTGGTCGATCTCCAATCCTTATTTGTTTTCGTGAAGGAAAGAATTTAGGATGGAGATCGTTGTTCAGAATCCTACAAATATACTACGTATATTAACCTCGCGACATGATTCTGCTAAGCAGTTGAATGGTCCGAGGGGTAGGCGCATATCCTGGTTATTCTACGGATTGCGACCTTAGACGAAAAGTATTCTAATTGAACTGCAAACCCGGGTTGCCTGCAACCTCCCAGGAGTTTTCCACAGTTTCAATTTTATATACTTAGGTGTTGTCACAACAACACCATTTTAGCTTTTTATATTTACCGAAATTTCGTTTCGCTTAAATATAATTGCTCGAGCAATATCTTTTTATGCTCGTGGTTCTAGCCGAACGCATTCCTTCGTGGAAAGGATTACTTGGCAACTCAGGATGACGAGTCAGCGACAGCTACTGCGTATGAATTGCCCGAGGCATTTCAGTATCAGCTGCCGCTTTGAGATAGACGGTTGTTTATGTCTTTCTCACCTGCTTTGATTGAATAACAACCGTATCTCTGCCCAACAATCACGGGACTTAAGTCTCTGATTAACGGGGATTCTCGCATACATGAATGACCATCTACTGCTGAGAAACGCTAGTATTCATCGTCTTCGGTATTGCGAGAATTTTAAACAGAGATATCTATTCGACTCTCTCTTTCTGTTACCGCACGGTAACAGAATTCTGTAATAGTCTCTTGCTGCATCGTATCCCGATAATGCGAATGATTTTTGCGGAATCTGAGTTTGTCCTCAAAATATCTTGTATTCGGAGGTGTACAATTGTTCATTGTTCACCCCGGATTAGCAGATGTATTGAAAGACATCGCCTACTCCCACACCTGCCAGCTCTACTTCCAAACGTTCAGCCCATGAGAAGCAGTTCTTCAAGCGGCTCTACCCCTGGTGTTTCATTACTGAAGAACGCCCCGCTTTCATTGCACAACGGACAGCAATGAAATGGCGGTTAGCGTTTTCAGTCATTTGTAAAGCACAGGTTTAGAATCTTGAGATTCCTTCTCTCGATTCAACTGGAAGACGTAGGTTGCATTCATTGCCTACCTTCGTCTTCAACGTCACAATAGTGTTGTTTCTCCTTAAGCTGAGATTCAACGTCTATGAGATTTTCTTGCCATCAGGGACCTCGGTCTTTTGAAGGCAATTGGACTTTCGCCTTTTGAGCTTATGCATTAGAGAATCATCGCCGCGCCGTCCGGCATCGGTGACTAACAAATATTTTATTTGTTTGGTCTCTCAGCATACTCTTTAAAGGGCGAAGGTCACGTGACTTACCCGGATGCTTGGACAACTTGGCTCTACTGATTCCGAACCAGTCAGTCGGCAGCTGTCAGAGCGTCCGAGTCAGTTACGAACTATGCTGTGGACTTAGTTCGGTTGTTCCAGAGCAATCATTACTCGTCTTAATAGCTTGTCAGTATGAGTACTGTACATAACCAAAGTCGAGAAGAGGGTAGGTCATACGACTATTCCCTTCTTTTCGTCTTAGGTAACTGCATGACTTCTCTTGAGAAGTCAAGCACAAAGGGATGGGGATTTGTGACGCTCGATTTCGTACCGATCTTCGTAGCGAAGACTCAGAACCCTTCGGTAACTGACGATTGGTTCGAGTCCTTCACAATACCCTCCCTAATGGACGTCACCGCCTCCGATACGAAGGCTATGCTGCTTTGTCCTGTGAAGGTGCGACGGAGCTGTCTGAAGAAAACTCGACACCCAGGATGAGTGTGGACGCCTCTTCATCATTCTCTCGCGTTCCGCAAGAACTTCTCCGTGGCGCAGGTAATGAAGGCAGGCGCCTGGTCCAACCGGACCGCATGCACCTCCTTCTACCTTCAGGATATTGCCCACAGTTCCTTGGATCTTTTTCCTTGGGAACCGTGGTGGTTGCTCAACACGTTGTGTAGTTAACCCAGACCCTCCCGCAGGCTGAACAGCATCGAGTCCTGGTGTGACGTAAGAATGGATGAGGAATGAGAGTGTGACTGGCTCCTCTTCCCATCTTTTCTTCCCTCTACCTTTGGGTAGAGGGACACGGTCGTCACCCTGCTGGGTATTGGACGAGATGCAGGTGAGCTACTCAATAGAGCACCATCCTATCCCTTTCAGTAGGATAGGAGTAAATATCCACCACTTCCTCCAACAAGGGGGAGGAAGTGGATGCCAAATTGAGACAAACCCATCATTTTATGATTGGTCTCTTGCAAACAGAACAAGTTCTTGCTTGCTGGTACGAAGAGATACGCTTGCCTCTCTCTTAGTACTTGGCCCAGAGGTCTGACCATTGATCCTGCGGTGCACACCCGATCAATCGGACAGAGGTTTTGGATCCCTCCCTTGCTCTTACGACCAGGGAGGCACTCCAGGGTTGGACGAACACCAGTCTGTTCACCAAAAAGACTCAGATTCCTCCACCAAGAAGGTGAGTCTTCCTATTGTTAAGGACCGAGTTTGTTTGTATTACGTATCGGAACAAATGACATTTGTCGAAAATTGCATTTTCCTAACTATACAAACCTGAGGTCCTTTACATATAGTCCCACCTCATGCCACCCCTCACTCTGCAACTTTTTGCATGGGCCTAAAGCAAAAGTGATTCTTCACCTCTCGGTTGCGCGCGGTGCGCGCGACTGTCGGACAAGCAGTTAACTACCGTTCTCCCCTTGTTCGAAGCTTACGACCGTCCCAGCTGCCGCTAGTTACCTTCCTATGTTAAAGGACCTCAGGTTTGTATAGTTAGGAAAAATGCAATTTTCGACAAATGTCATTTGTTCATGAACTTTACCTGCCAGATATATATATAGCTGTATTCTCCGAAGTCCGACAGAATTTCAAAACTCCGGCACACGCAGTGGTCGGCCAGGTGGTAGTACCCATTCCCGCCGCTGGGAGGCGGGCGTCAGGAACCATTTCCCATTTTCTGTCAGATATTTTCTGTCGCCGGTGCAGCCAACAAGTGTTTTCTGCATCTCCTCCGTCATTGGATTTTGGGAACTCTTTTGGTCACTTGAGTATCCCGATTGATTTTTTGGTTGATTTGATTTGGATCGGTGGTTAGGCATACGCTAATTGTGGATTGGTTTTGAATTTGGCTTGATTTTTCCTTCCCTTAAACTTGAGATGTCTGGATCTAGTTCGACTAGCGCCAGAGTATGTGGTGTGGAAGAATGCAAGGTGAGGCTACCGAAATCTTCGGTAGACCCTCATACAGTGTGCGCGAATTGTCGGAAACATGTTTGTGTGTTTGATGATAGCTGCAATGAATGTGAGAGTATGTCTGATTCTGCGTGGAAGGCGTATGAATCATATGTGTCTAAAATAGAAAGAGATAGGGTAAGAGGAGTGTAACGCCAGTTACACATCCAGTGGAATTTTATCCCTCCTAAACCTGTGATGCCTTCGGGCCCTACATTAGTGTCTGTGGAGGGTAATACCCTATCAATGATTCTTGAATCTTTGCATAGCCTGGAATCAAAAGTGCAAGCATTAGAAGGTGTTAATAGTGCAGTGGGGTGTGGTGATAATGCTCCGAGTGTTGCAGAAGGGGGGTCGGACAAACCGATCTGACGTTCCTTCGCAAGACCTGGGGGCGCTTCCCAGGCCTTCCAAAGTTCGTAAACGGATCTTGAAAGAGTGCTTTTCGTCATCAGAATCGTCTCCCCGCGCAACGGTTGGAGCTTTCGGAAGCGATCGCGCCTTTGAAGAGGACAAAGACGATAGATGCCGCACAGGCGGCCGCCGCCTTTGATTCCTCAGAGGAGGGACGCTGCACATCCCTTAACCCCTTCTGTTTTACGGTCGTCTCCAGAACAATTCGAAGACTCTCCACCGCAAAAGAGAGCAAAGGTGCAAGGTGTGTCGCACAGGCGACCGGCACCTTTGGTCTAAGGGAGAAAGACGCTTCACGTCCTTTCTCTTCTTCTGTGTTGCGATCGTCGCCGGAGAGGATGTCTTTTGACGACAATGCTTTTGAGCGCCCTGGTTGCGCTAAGGATATACCTGTGGCGGTCCATGTGAGAAGGAGGAGGGCTTCCCCTCGCCCTCGTCTTCTCACAGGATCAGCCCTAAATCGAAGAAGATTGAGAATTTGCAACATCAAATTGCCTTATTAGTTGCAGAGAAAGAGGATAATTCACGTCCACAGGAGGAAGGATGATAAACTGCCAGTCAAGAGATCCAGGCAGTCTCCTTCTCATTGCCTCGCTTTTTCTCCTGTTACCTCGCCTTCCAGATTTCGTGCACGAAGGTCTGCAGAGCACGGCGTTAAGGCGGCAGCGAGACTTGACGCCAGGCCTGACATTCGACTGGGCGCTTGGCTCGACGCCGGGCGGGGTGGCGCTCGGCTGGATGCCAGGCGTGACGTTCGGCAGGACTCTCGGCTGGACGCTCGGCTTGACGCCAGGCATGGCGCGCAGCTGGACGCACGACGTAATGTTTCTTCAGACATTCGCCGAGATTCAGAGGATAGTAATGAATCTCAGAAGGAAACTTGTCGGAGGAATTAACTGAAGAACAATCATCAGCAGTATCTTCAGATTACCAGGTTTTGGTTCAATTGCTTCGAACCTCCTTTGAAGAGAAGTTTAAACCTGAAGCCCCGCAGTCGCCTCCTTCACAATTGCTATCGTCTAAGGCTATCAAGACTCCAGGATTGTTGAAGATGGCTACTTCATTATCAACAAAAAAGGGCTTTTAAGAAAATGCAGAATTGGATGGAGTCAAGAAAAGCCCGAAAACAAGAACGCTTTCGCCCTACCCCCTTCAAGATGACAGGTAAGGCAGGTCTTTGGTATGAGACAGGGGAGGAGATAGGTTTTAGAGCCCCCTCGTCGTCCCAAGGTGACTTCGCTACCTTGGTAGATGCACCGAAGAGATCCCTTTTTGTCGACGACGAAAGTGCCCTGGACCCTTTTCTGAGATGGACCATCATATGAAGGGACTCTTCCGTACGATAGAAGTTTTCAACTTTTGGATTGTGTTTAGGGGTCTTGGATAACCGGTCACGTAGTCCTGATTCGCTTAGCCTCGAGGAGCTGTCCAGCGTGCTTGCATGCATGGACAAGGCCGTCAGGGATGGTTCGGAGGAGTTGGCTTCGCACTTCTGTACTTCGATTTGAAGAAGAGAGCGGCCTATTGTGGTTTTACTGCAAAGGCGGTCTCTATCTCTCAAAAGGCAGAATTGTTGTATGCGCCTCTTTCGAGCCATCTTTTTCCTCAGGCTATGGTCAAGATCTGGCTGTCAGTCTACAAGAGAAGGCTACCCAAGACCTCCTAGCTCAGTCGGCAAAACGTACGGTTGTTAGTTCTACGTCGGCACGGCGCAACCGTTCAAGAAGCAGAAGCCCTTCGAGAGGTGGAGTTTTCTCGAGAACATCTTCTCGAGGAAGTACACGTTCCAGAGGCAGAGTCTCGACTAAGATCAGAGGAAAGAAATGAACCAGATATCCTTCAGCCACCAGTAGGAGCCAGGCTTCGACTATTCTCAAAGCTTGGATAGAAAGGAAGGCGGACAGCTGGTCGCTCAACGTCATCAAGTGGGGGTACAAGATTCCTTTCTTGAAACCTCCCCCACTGTGCACGACACCCAAGGATTTATCCCCTATTTACCATCAGGAGAAGCAACAAATCCTTTTCGATCTGCTCGAGCAGATGTTGGAAAAGAGAGCGGTGGAACAGGTCGTAGACCTGGAATCTCCAGGCTTCTACAACAGGATATTCCTGGTGCCGAAACAGTCAGGAGGTTGGCGACCAGTCTTAGATGTGAGCAGTCTGAATCGGTTCGTACAGAAGCAGAAATTCAAGATGGAGAACCCTCAGTCAGTTCTTGGGACCTTAAGACCAAACGATTGGATGGTTTCATTAGACCTTCAAGACGCGTATTTCCACGTCCCCATCCATCCACAGTCGATGAAGTATCTTCGGTTTGTCCTCAAAAGGACAGTTTATCAATTCAGGACGCTTTGCTTCGGATTGAGCACTCCCCCTATGATCTTCACGACTTTAATGAAGAACGTGGCGAGGTGGCTTCATCTTGCAAATATCAGAGTCTCTATGTACCTGGACGACTGGCTCATTCGTTGCCTCCACTCAAACGCGGTGTCTGAAGGATCTTCAAACAACTTTATCGTTGGTGAAGTCCCTGGGACTACTGGTGAATTTCGAAAAGTCACATCTGATTCCAACCCAATCCATCTTGTATCTGGGGATTCAGATGGATTCAGTGGCTTTTCGAGCTTTTCCGTCCCAGGGACGTCAGCAGCAATGTTTAGACAAAGTGACAGCCTTCCTAAAGGAAAGATTCGTGCTCGGTGAGGGAATGGATGAGCCTGCTGGGGGTACCATTTCCTCGCTGGAGAAGTTTGTTTCCTTGGGGAGACTGCACCTCAGACCGCTACAATTTTTTCTCAAGGAAAATTGGAAAGAAAACAAAGAATCTGGATATGAGCTTAAAAATTTCAAGAGAGGTAAAACATCACTTAAAATGGTGGCTAGATCCAGTGAAGTTGGTCGGAGGGCGTGTCTCTCAAGCTTCAGAGCCCTGACCTAGTGTTGTTCTCCGACGCGTCCACCACGGTGGGGAGCAACATTAGGGGGGAAGAAGTGTGTCAGGCACCTGGAGAGGGGAACAGGTGTCCTGGCACATAAACCTAAAGGAAATGGCAGCCATCTTTTTAGCTCTCCAGTTTTTCCAAGAAAAAGTCTCTCATCGAATAGTCCAAGTCAACTCAGACAACACCACAGCTCTGGCGTACTGAATAGAAGCAGGAGGAACACAGTCTCGCGTCCCTTTTTGCCCTGGCAAAGGAGATCTTGCTGTGGGCAAGGGCACTGGACGTCACGATCCTTACAAGGTTTGTAGCAGGAGTAGAGAACGTCCAGGCAGATCTCCTCAGCAGACGAGGTCAACTTCTGCCAACCGAGTGGACTCTGCATCAGGAGGTATGCCAAGAGCTGTGGGGGTTATGGGACGCCCGCTAGTGGACATCTTTGCGACGTCCAGAACGAAGAGGCTTCCACTGTACTGCTCCCCAGTACTCGACCCAGCGGCAGTGGCGATAGACGCACTTCTCTGGGACTGGACGGGGATGGACCTGTACGCCTTTCCCCCGCCTTCAAGATCCATAAGTCATGAGAAAGTTTTGCGGCGTCGGAAGGGACGAGAATGACTTTGATCGCCCCGTTCTGGCCGGCGAGAGACTGGTTCACAGAGGTCATGGCCTTCGTAGTAGACTTCCAAGGACGCTTCCAGTAAGGACAGATCTACTCAGACAGCCCCACTTCGAGAGGTACCACAGAAATCTCTCCGCTCTGAGTCTGACTGCATTCAGACTATCCAAAGTTGGCCAGAGCGAGAGACTTTTCTAGGTCAGTGGCGAAAGCTATCGCCAGTGCAAGAAGAGCTTCATCCAATGCAGTGTACCAATCGAAGTGGGGCAGTCTTCAGGAGTTGGTGCAAGAAGAACGGCATTTCCTCCACCACGACCTCTGTGAGCCAGATTGCTGACTTCCTTTTATATCTGAGAAGGGATCTAAAACTTGCAGTCTCTACAATCAAGGGGTATAGGAGTGTGCTTTCAGTTGTCTTTAGGCACAGAGGCCTGGATTTGGCGGACAACAGAGGACCTTCACGATCTCTTGAGATCTTTTGAAACAACGAAGGTTCAACAAACCCAGGTTGCCGTCTTGGAACTTGGATGTAGTTCTGAAGTTTCCTCATGTCCAGTCCATTCGAACCTATGCATACGGCTTCCCTGAAGGATGTTACTAGAAAAGCTATCTTCCTGACTGCTCTGGCGACGGCGAAGAGAGTCAGCGAGGTACAAGCGATTAGCAAATACGTGGGCTTTAAAGGTTATAACGCGGTTTTGTTTCCTTGAGCCCAACGTTCCTGGCAAAAATGAAAATCCGTCCAACCCTTGGCCTAGGACCTTCGAAATCAAAGGGATGCCGAAATCATCAGTGGGCGCGAGCCAGAGAGAGTTCTGTGCCCTGTCAGGGCTCTAAAATTCTACCTAAAGAAGACTAAGGATTGTAGAGGTCTTTCGGATAACTTGTGGTGTTCGGTAAGGAAGCCAAATTTACCAATGTCGAAGAATGCTTTGGCTTTTTTCTTGAGGGACACCATCAAGGAAGCGCATTCATCCTGTCAAGACAGTGATATGAAAATGTTGAAGGTTGAATGCGCATGAAGTGAGGGCTATTTCTACGTCGGTAGCCTTCCAAAAGAACATGGCACTTAATGACATCTTGAATGCCACATTTTGGCGTAGTAATTCAGTGTTTGCCTCTCATACCTTCGGGAGGTGAGGACTACATACGAGAACTGTTTGCTCATTGGGCCCATATGTCGCAGCAGACATCTATATTGGGTACAGAGAGTAGCACTCTTCCTATCATTTAGGAAAATAATATGTTAGTTTGGACTTTTTATTTATTTCTTTTTATTTTTTATTTTTAGTTTATTATGCTTATTTAGGTGTTTAGTTTATTGTGGTCTTGGGTCGGCCGCCTTAGGCGGACTTCCCTCCATTAGCTTGGTTATACGAAGTTTAACCAGATAGGCTAGGTCAGGTGGTAATGTTTTTGCTTCGCCCTCATAATAGGTAAAATGTTTTTGTCACATTGTGGTCATGTACCCGTTGACAAATCATCTGGAGCGCACCAGCTATATAGGTCACGTCCTTGCTGGCACCTCCAGTGAAGCATTAACAGCATTCGGTGTCTAATCAACACCTATATGATCTGTCACATTGTGGTCACGCTCCCCGTGACAGTTCATTAGAGCACACTAGCTACACAGGTCACGTCCTTGCTGGCACCTCTAGGAATGCATTACCCAAAAAATTGGAGGTCTATAATGTAGGATCTAGTTGTTTTGTGGTCACGCCCCCGTGACAGATCCTCTAGAACTCGACAGCATCGCAGGTCACTACCTGCTGGAGTCTCTAGTAAAGCAGAAGCATACTTGGGTGACGGTACTCACGAAGTCAGCTATGCTAACAGGTAAGGAACCAAGATATCAATCATGTAAATGGAATTGTTTCCCAAAATCCGAGTCTGTCTCCCCCTTCCTCCAAAGGTGGGATTCAGCTATATATATATATCTGGCAGGTAAGGTTCATGAACAAAATGATATTGTTATGATACAATAAAAGTTTGTTCATACTTACCTGGCAGATATATATAATCAAAGTGCCCACCCACCTCCCCTCAGGAGACAGTGGCACTAGAAATATCTGACAGAAAATGGGAATGGTTCCTGACGCCCGCCTCCCAGCGGCTGGGAATGGGTACTACCACCTGGCCGACCACTGCGTGTGCCGGGAGTTTTTGAAATTCTGTCGGACTTCGGAGAATACAGCTATATATATATCTGCCAGGTAAGTATGAACAAACTTTATTGTATCATAACAATATCATTTTCCCACAAACAAATTACACAATAATTGCTTCTTTAAACTCAACTAACCTAGGGGCATGAAGGAGAAAAAAAATTAATAAATAAAAACACTGTGGTTGGTGCCATACTAGTAGGCATAGATAGATAGATAGATAGATAGATATTTTTATTGACCACAATACAAAATAATATGAATTTTACAAAAGAGTATTTGGTCCAAATTACAAAATTAAGTACAGTAGATTTATGTTACAATCTCTTATACAAACTAAATGAATTTCTATTACACATATATTGTACTAAAACAAAACCAATTTAACCATACGCCTTCAACAAGTTCCTGTAATTATATTTTACACATTATAATAACGTGTTACATTCAATACAAGGAAAGAGCTTATGTACAATTTTACATACTACATCATAATCGTTTCTGGTTACTAGCAAGTCTAAAGCTGTGGTAACGTTATACGTCTGCCTGATCTGTAACGAAAGTGGACAATTTTCAATGACATGAGTCTCTGTCTGGACCTCACCGCATGAACACAACCTCTCATCCATCGGCAGACGGCCCCTACCTCTTCTGTTCCACCGACCTGTCTCACTGCCAATGAATGAGCACTCAACCGCATTCTTGTCCATGATACACGTTCTATTTCATTATTAAGTCTTAATTGGTTTGTATAAATGTCATGAACGACTAAATCTGGGTTAACAGTTTTATAGAACACAATCCTATTGGAATTGGAGTTTCTGACCTTTAATTGCAGTTCACATTTTCCTTCCTCAATATCATCAGTATTATCAGAGATAAGGTTTCGTATATACCTCGAAACAGAGTCATTATAGTTCATCACTATTCGCATGGCGTGAATTAAAGGGTCATCATCCATATTATTCCTTTCAAGCCACATCTTTTGAAGAATCTTCTTTGCCTCGATTTGATTAATGCCCTCATCGGCGGAAGTTCCCAGTTTCTAACCATACATACGTCATTATTAGTAGTTTTTCTGACCCCCAAAAGTTGTTTAATACACCATTTATATTGCTTTTCGATGGGTTTAATATCACATTTAGCCATGACTCCATGAATATAATATAGTTGACATAATAGCAGCATCAAAATTTTCTTCTTAACTAAAAATGGCACATCATTGTTTCTACTTATAAATGAAATAAATTTCAGAGTATGACACATTTACTTATTGCATGCTGCTTGATAGCTGTTGTGAGAACCATCATCCGTAAAAAGGAAGGAAACTGCCTAGATAAAATGTACTGATTACAGTAACTAATCACATCAGAATTACATATTATGGTTCCTTGTCTTCCCTAGTACCATTAATCACCTATTTAAATTTAGTTTTACTGTCATTAATAATCATCCCATAGGAATTACAAAATTCATACAAAATCCTTATTTTATGTTCCATACCATCCTTTGTAGTGGATAGGAGGACAGTGTCATCCATCATGACCATAATATGCAACCAATCAAGAAAACCATCCAAAGGGCAATTACGTTTTTATCATTTGTATCATATCATTTACATATAAAACAAATAAAAATACATGAGGTAGGTGAGCCTTGGCGCACACCAACAGTAGCAGCAAGGAGAGAGGTACCAATCACGCTATTTGTGCAAACGATATACAGCCACCAATGCTAAAAGCATAGTCATCCCACATCCCATTCGTTTTAGCACAGAAAATAACTTATGTCTAGGTACACAATCATAAGCTCTTCTAAAATCAACAAAGGTTACAAAAAGCTTCAATTTCTTCCTCCTAGCTACGTCCACCAATAGCCTCAAAGTTACTATTTGCTCTACACATCCCCTCCCCGGTTGACTTCTGCTTGCTCTCTACACGGCTTAAACCACTGACTAAGACGAGCACATAGGACCATATCGTAATCCTAGCTATACTATTAATTACATTAATGCCTCTGTAATTACCCGGAGAAGCCCTACTTCCTCGTTTGAATATTGTATGGCATCTTTTTGCTGCTATCCAACTTAATGGGTAAGTTAAGAATAAACAAAAAAACAGATTTATTAAATAATGTAGCAATTAGCATGATCCACTCAAACGGTAACATTTTTGAACAAAACCTGGGGGTAGACCGTCAGGTCCACTGGCTTTATTTGGGCTTTAACCTTTTTACCTGAGTAGTCTGTACCTCAGCTGGAGTAATTGGATCGTCCAATACAGGTATAGTTACATCTGAATGAAAATCGTCTATATTAAGACATTAGGAGGGTTAAATATTTGCTCAAAATATTCTTTCCCTTTGAATTGCTCATTCACTCGGCTTAGAGTTCTGATTACTTGGGTCCTCTATAATTTGACCTTTCCAATCAATTGCACCCCAGATCCGAGCCTGGTCATTCCTCCAACAATCTATCCCATCTACTCTGGCCATTATTTATTAAAATTCCTTCAGGATTCTCATGAGATACACTAGTGGAGGCACAATCATATAGAGTGTTGCTAAGGCTTAAGGCTGACAAATCTATATCCTCATCTCTGTCTAGCTCTACTCTGTGGCCACTAAGCTTTGTCAGAAACACATCACCGTCTATCTTTTGAAACTGAATTGACCGTTTGGTCAGTCGAGTGCACGTCGTTGATATGTCACTATACTCCGCTCCATGCATGCCCAGCTCTGATGCTCGTAACTTAATCGACTCAAGAGAGACGGAAGGAGGTTGCAACACAATTGAAATAGGAGCATGATCTGATGGTAATAAATCATTATCAATTACATGAAAATCGGTGATAAACTTAACCAGCTTCTTTGATACGATACATGTGTCAATTTCAGAAATCCATTCTCTCCCTCTTCGAAAGGTCTTTCTGCTCTGGTAATAAGAATAAGGTGTTTTTAAATTATTAACAATAAGTAACTGTTCTTCTACACACAAACCAAATATAGCTACAGCATTGTCATTGGGTGTGGGTATCGGATCTGGTATAAAGGGGTACGAATAATCAACTAGGCCTAATCGTTCTGTGAGCTCTCTAATGGAAGTCCCTAACCTGGAATTCATATCACCCATTACAATACATCCATTACTACATTCACTAGTTTTTATCTTTTCTTGGATTTTACTTAATTGGCTATAACTGAAATACTCGGAATCGGCAGGAGGGACATAACATGCTCCAAGCAAAAACACCTGGTATACATTTTAATCGGAACCATATCTGATCTGCGATTGATACATCAACATCAAATACTTGCTTGTTCAAATACTGTCTTTTTAAATTTAAACACACAAGTTCCACCTCTAATACTGTTTGATCGGTTATAAACTTACGTATGAAACATAACCCGGAAATGAAAGTGGCAAATTCGTTTTTATTTCATTTAACAGATAACATCATAAGAATTCAATAATAATTCAAACATCTCTTTTTCTATTTTAGTTTTTACAGAGTTTTATATTCCAAGACATGATCCTTATATTACTTTGTGGTCCTACTAAAAAGGTGAGGATGCCATCTATCTATTATTACATTATCCCTGTACAATACCCATCTCCTTGTAGTCTAGACGTATATGCAATCCTACATTAGTGGGTTTCTTTTTTTTCCTCTTCCTCAGCATCCTTCAGCCTTTCCCATTCTCTTCTTACTCCTGGGTGGGTGTCTTTCTTGATATAAATCTTCTTATATGGACCATGCAAGTCCTTGAGTATTGCAGATTTTTCCAATATTCTGTCCCGAATAGCCTTTGAGTCTACCTTGATGAGAAGGGGGCGGGGCCGTCCGCCGCCGGGCGCCGAGGCTCCAAGTCTACGATGAAATGTGCCGGGGCGGACCGACACCGACAACCCATCCCCACCAGTTACACCCTGACAAGAATGAGAATACTTTGTATCGATGAGAGAGAGAGAGAGCGGGGGGGGGGGGGGGGGGGGGGCGGGGTCCATATACTTGCTGTGTGCAAGTACTTTTTTTTTTACCCTTTTTCCCAGCAGAGCTTTCTTCTGAAACCAAACCAAAACGAGTTAGCCTAATTCTTATCCCTATAATTTATATATATATATATAATATAGCTATATATATATATATATATATATATTTATATCTATATATATATATAATATATATATATATATCTATAATATATATAATTATTGTAAGGCAGCTCAGTTTATTCATAACGATGATGATGATGATGATGATGACGATCATAAGGAGAGAGAGAGAGCCTTTGATACTGAATAGTTCTAGGTCTCGCAAATGCTAACTTGCCCGTTTTCTTTGCCTATTTAAGTAGCCAAAAGAGACACGTTCTGCCTTTCTGTCACCTTGCAAGCAATTCTACTTATGAACAGCGGCTCGAGCATGATTTAGCTTATAAGAAGGGAAATATAAAAAGAGGCACATTAGGGATAACTGCACTTACCGACAGCGTGAATTGGGTAATGTCCGCCCAAGAGGCTTTTAGTTATCCACTTCGTTAGTTTTTCTTCCCTTACTACTCCGATTTTAATCATGCTGATTTTCGTTATTCCGCACATTCAAGTGTTCCCTTGCTGCACTGGACGAATGGGAGTTCGTTTACTTCTAATGGCCTCTCAAGTGTATCAAAAACCGGCATAGCGCAACCGAATGTCGTCACACAGTAAATAAACGTTGTAGGGTCGACGCCATGTTACAACGGAGACCATGAATTCGTCTAGACGTCAACTTGGGGACGTTACCAAAGTATGATGCGAGTTTTTAAATTAATTTTAAAACTGAAATTGAAAATTATGCTTTGAAACACTAATAGGCTGGGTTTATAACAAGCAATCAAGGTCATATATACCAAACAAAGTATTCATATTAATAAATTATACGTAAGCGCCTCAAATATATGGATGTATATTTGACTACTTGGGATTCCCGCCATTACTGGCCGTGGCTAGTTACCGGGACGCGACTGCAGCCTATGTTACTGTCTAAAACTCAACTTTGAATTTGTGTTGTGAACTTTTCTTCAAATTATGTAGGTGTCGATGTTTCCACCGCTAAGTCGCCGCGTTACGATGACCTGCACGAAGTTTGCTGAAGCGAGTATTCGAAATGGGCAGGTAAGGTTAGGCTCAGACGAAAATTATTCCACAAGTTGTGATTTGCTGCACCAAATCATGGTAGCTATAGTACGAGTAATTGTTAGCATATTTAGTGAATGAAGACCAGGCCGTCGGCCTTTCGGTATGTAATATTAATGTGGTAAACTAAATTCCACATGACAAACTTTTCGAGGTTTCATGTCTAGTACTAGCCCCCACCCCGGGAGGTCAACTGCCTATATTTCTCAGCGTTTAGTACTACCTGGCCCCTGGGGGATCAAATCCCAATTGGTTTTCTGGCACTTTTAACGTAGTGTCTTTCATGTGGAATTGTAGGTCGCACCGGAAACTAGCATGAGCCAACAGGGATTTTTAACATTTACGTGCTTCCTCGTAGCTGAGAATGGCACTCCAGAGTCCAGAGGCAGTGCTAGTCATGTGCTTGCTTAAGACTAGGCTCAGAATGGAAACTCTTGACGGTGAAACCAACAATTAATTAAGGCCCAGTGTTGCCAAAGCGCGGAGAAATGACCAAAAGTGCGAGAGGATTCGAGGGGAGGCATTGAATGCAGAGCTGAGGTCTGCACTCCTCATGTATGCGGCTCTTTAGGTCCGCATAGTATATATGCTTTTAAAACTTTTTTCATTAATAAAACATTATTGAAATTATATAATATTTTTGAAAATACTAATATTTTTGAAAAATGAATCATTTTCACTAGTCTCGAGTGTTCGTGAGCCAATATCAGATACGATCATATACGATTTTCAATTAAGAACCGATTTTGTCAACAGCAGATAACGTAACCAATGCATTCATTCTTTAGGTCCAGCAATCATCAATTTGCTTTGTAAATTATATATAGGTTAGTAAAATTTGGTTAATTTGTGAAATCTTAGGGTGAAGATTTACATAAATTAATGTAAACTTAGTCATGTGTAACGAGTTTTTATTTATTTTTTTGAGAAAACAACTGCAAATATGTATAAGGCAATTTCATTAGTTGAAGTGATTCAACTGACTATAACCGAATAAGTTTCGATATCAGTATGCTAGAAAGTGGTGTATTATAATCGTGGATTTTCTTTATATTAATGTAGCTTATTGATAAAAAAGGACCAATTATGATGTGCTCTTTTCCAATTTTTTGAACTCATAGCCCTGAATAGGGCATTCGTTGGCTTAGGATTCGGCACATGTATACCATAAATCAATGCATAATATGCTGTCCATTCTCTTGGGGAAATATCTCATTTCAAAATATCCGGATCATAAAAGGTGGCATATGTTTCATATCGTTTTTGCCAGTTTACAATGTTTATGGCATTGATTTTAAGCCTAGACCTATGTTATATATTAGGTTGTTTATTATCATTAATACTTCAGCAAACGTTTGATTTAACATACAGCATATTACCTAAAGTGACAAATGTGGCTTAAAAAAGAAAAGAAAGAATAAACTACTTATGATATTCGAAGGATTTATGGAGCTTGTCAACTCACTCTGTGGGGAACGCAAAGAAATGAATGCAAAACCAACCGTTTTTAGTAAAGAAATACATTTTTTGTGCAATTTTTGTAACTTCCCACTTTTTGCTAAAAACTTTATGAATACATTTACTTGCCCTTGTTCACTTTGTAGCCTAATTTACGCATCAAATCATATACAACAATCATAGATATAAAACAG
>NC_087200.1:16903896-16916396 GCF_015104395.2 Macrobrachium nipponense | reverse complement strand
TATATATATATGTATATGTATATATATATTTATTATATATATATTATATTATATTATATATATATGTATATATATATATATATATATATATATATATATATATATATATCTCTATTATATATATCTATATATATATATATCTATATATATAGTATATATATATATATAGATATATATATATATATATATATATATATATATATATATATAGTATATATATTATAAATATATATTTATATATATATATATATATTATAAATATATAGTATATCTATATATATATATATATATATATATATATATCATATATATATATATATATATATATATATATATAGTATACTATATATCCTATATATAGATATATACTATATATTTATATATATCTATATATATATACTATATATAGATATATATATAGATATATATATGATAGTATCGTATATATATATATATATTATATATATATATATATGTGTGTGTGTGTGTGTGTGTGTGTATAGAAATCTTTTCAGAATTATTTTTATATTTCCGGAAAGGCTTCTATTATGAATAGAGGGGCCCCATTAAAAGATTTATTGAAAAATAAAACTCATTTTGATACAGAATCTAATAAAAAGGCGCATGAATATTGTCAGAAGATAACGTAAAAAAAATCTTCATTTACTAATAATTCCTATGTGCTGCAGTCTGCAGACATATAGTTACCACATAAAGCTATATAATATGTCAAATCTTACTGATTTGTAATTCAACATAGGTATTTATTTACTTTGTTTTGTCTAAGTTAGGCTAGCCTGTAAGAATAACTTAGACTTTCATAGCTAGCCAAGACTTGAGCTGTATTTCATAGTCTGGGGGGTGTGGGACAAAAAAACAGCATTCCTGAAGGTTATGCAAGGTTAGGCAACCTTTGCTGAGCTGAGGTTACGCTATTTATTCTTACAGGCTAGCCTAACTTGGACTTTACAATGTAAATAAATATGTTGAATGACAGGTCAGTATGATTGTGACATTGTCTGCAAACTGCAGCACATAGTGATTATTAGTAAATGAATATTTTTTGAAGTTATTTCTCTAACAATATTCATGTGCCTTTCTATTAGATTCAGTATTAACTTTTGCTTTATTATTCAATAAATCTTTAAATTGAGCCCCTCTATTCATAATAGAAGCCTTTTCAGAATTATTTGATTTTTATTTATATTTCTTGGAAAAAATACTTTTATGCACATTGTTCTTTTAAGTATTAAGATTATTTAAGAATTACTATTATATAGAAAATCCAAAGTTTTTAAAAATTTCAAGTATATTTTTCTTCATAATGAGAAATGTAATTATTTCTTGAGCAAAAAAACTAAATACTGTGCATAAAAGTATATTATTATTGTTAGAGAAATATGGCCTAATATTCATTTACTAATAATTACTATGTGCTGCAGTTTGAATATATATATATATATATATATATATATATATATATCATATATATATATATATATATATATATATATATATATAATCTAGATTACACTGACGCAGCTTTCAAAATAGATATTAATTAATGTCACAATTGAAGACTTGAGTATTTTTTGTATAACATTTATTACATGCCTACTAAGAATCCCGATCAGTTGTTTATATTTTGCATGATATCAAATTTGCCATGTAACTCATTGAAAGTTATATTCCTGATATTCTTACCATCAACTAGCATTAAAAATTAATGGTCTCTGTTTAATTATCCCTATTATTAAGATTTTATCCTTTAATCTGTGTAAAACATTTACTTTGAATGGTTAACAATGAAAATGTATCTTAAAAACCATTGTAATTCCTAGGAAATCTCAGGATCCAAAATCGGGGTCAAGCTGGAAACCCTAATTGTGACCTAATCTAAGATTAGCTTTTTTTCACTCCTCAACCAACAGTTCACACCAATGTGTATTGGCTGTTAGGTATCAGGCTATTGAACCTAGGGTATTATTAATATTGTATTATATATTATGACTATAGATGAAGCTTATATGGGATGACAATGTTGGAGATGACAATTATTTTGTCACACTGTGGTCAGTTTGGTCCATGAATGAAGAACAATAATAATTAGTCCTGCCTCTAGAGAGTAAAACAGGACTGTAAATTTATGGAGGAAAGAAAGGCACATAACGTCTACAAATTGTTCAACCATGTTGCTCAAGTGAATACAAATTACAGCGCACAGAATTAAGATTTTTATTTCTACATATAGTATACATTACCCTTGGTAAATGCTGCAAAGACTATTTAACAATCTTTAGACTGCTTAGAAAATAAGTATAATGTAGTGCCATATTTACAAAACTTTATGGCTGAACTGTAGAAGAAATGTACCAGCAAAATTATAGTATATAGTAAATGTTTCATAAATCATTTGACAGTCTCGACGGAGATCTGAGAAAACACGTTTTAAAGAGCACAGTGTTTCTCATTAGATTCTGTGTTGCGCCATTGTTTACATAAGAATCATCACGTAGCAATGGCGCCAGGCAGTGCACATCATAGACTGGTTTGGCTACTATAGGTATGCTGTCAGATCTCTCCTCCCTATATCTATGGGTCTACCATCAACACTTCAAGTGCCAATTTGGGTAAGTAGGCTAGATGTAGGAATAGTTAAAATCCTTTTTATGTTGATAACAATTACCTATGCACCATGTTTGTTAATCAAGCCTATTCCTATTAGGCTATTGTAGGATTTTTCTTTCACTAGGTTTAGGTCTAGGTATACTGTTGACTACTAATTCAAATTAAGTATCTTATAGGCTATAATTTATATTTTCCAGAATTCTAAGCTACTTGAGTATTTGGTTCTATATAGTATTTTGGTCGCTTATTAAAAATATTCCTTTAGTTTTTGGGGGTCGACTGTAATTAACCTGTAATTTACCAAAGAACTCTATCCTACGGTAAGGGCAACCTGTTGGGAATGTGAGGTCTTGGGTGGGGTAGACTACGGGGAGAATTATTGCCCCAGTACTCTGTTAATCTAAGCAAAATACTCAAGTAGCATAGAATTGTGGAAAAAACAAAGTATAGCCTAGGATACTTAACTTTAATTAGTCAACATAGTATACCTAGACCTAAACCTAGTGAAAGAAAAAGCCTACAGTAGCCTAATAGGAATAGGCTTGATTAGTAACAAACATAGGGCATAGTTAATTGTTATCAATATAAAGAGGATTTGAACTAGCCTAGGTATAGCCTACGTACCTTAGCTAATAATGTTTTCTTCTTCCCTGTGTGTCTCTTCTCTCCAAATTGGCACTTGAAGCATTGATGGTAGACCCATTTTGTAACTTCATAAAGATAGTAAAGGGAAAAGGCATTAAATGAAATTTGCATACTAGGTACTCTTCCAGTCATTCCTTGACCTGTTCTTTTGTTGTTACATTTGTCCTTAATTCGATTATGTCACTACTGTCACTGGTTTGATTGTCTATATTCTTAAATTTCTCTAATTTGATAGCTCTTCCTTGACATCCATTGCTAGGAGAGGAATGACAGACTGCTCTTAAATAAGCCGCTATAGACAGTATGAATGAATTGTTAAATTACAAATGTTCAAGAAGGGCAGTTGAATGAATCATACTAATATATTAAAGTCTTCAACTTCAATGGTTTTCATCGTAAATTAAAATTGAATTTTGTTACAAATTAAGAGCTATTTAGACAATAAAAATAATTAATGCATAACCTGAATGATAAAAAACAATAATTATTGTACACACAGTAAGAATAAATGCTTGGATAGTGACGTCATTGCCTCAGGCGAATTCTTGAATGATTGGTTTTATTTTCTCCCATAAGCCGAGTCTTAACACAGATCACAATAATGCGGCCGGGGGGAGGTGAAAAGGGTGGGAAGGAAGTGAAATGTAAAAGTAACTGAAAACAACAGATATTAGTGTCTAACCCATAGTTTCTGAGGTTACTGATATGAATAGTGATATTCCCAATGCCCTTCAAGTCTAGTCCCAATAGGGAGGGTGGGTGAAAAGGGATGGGAAATAGGGCGTGATATGTAAAAGTAACTGAAAACAACAGATATTACTGTCTAACCCACAGTTTTCAAGGTTGCTGAGATGAATAGCGACACTTGAGGTTCAGCCCCAATAGGAAGGGGGGGGGGGGGGGGTGGGGGGGGGGGGGGGGTGGATGGGGGGGGGGGGGGGGGGGGGGGGGGGGGGGATGAAAAATGGTGGAAAGGGCGTCACATGTAAAGGTAACCTAAACAACAGATATTAGTGTCTAAACCATAGTTTTTGATGTTGCTGAAATGAATAGTGACACTCCCAATGCCCTTCAATTCTAGTCCCAATAGGGAGGGTGGGTGAAAAGGGGTAGGAAATAGGGCGTGATATGTAAAAGTAACTGAAAACTACTGATATTACTGTTTAACACACAGTTCTCAAGGTCGCTGAGATGAATAGAGACACTTTCGAGGACTTTCCATTCAAGTACAACAACAGATATTAGTGTCTAACCCATAGTTTTCGAGGTCTCTTGAGATGAATAGTGATGCTTCCGAGGCCCTTCGAGTCCATGTTCAGCCCCGATAGGAAGGTGGGGCAAGAAGGGTAAAAAATAAGGCAAAAAATTATGTATATTAGTCTATTCCATAGTTTGTGAGATTGCTGGGAAAAACAGATATACTTCTGGTGTCCAAGTCAAGAATGCTAGGCTATGTAACTGAAGCAACTGTCATAATGGGAAAGGCAGAGAGAGAGAGTGTAGAGGGGGTTTGGGAGGAGAGAGAGAGAGTGAGTTTATCGGTTGTCATTCAGAGTTTTCCTGGGCAGTGCTGGGTTGGTCAGCTAGTAAATGAATTATGAAGATCAGTCTGACATTACCATTCTGCTGAATACAATGAGCTGATATGTATATGATCATTATCATTATCTTTAATAAGAGTGAAATATTCCAACATATTAGACAAACTCCATACATCATATCCAAGTTCGATTGAGTCCATTAGTGAATTTTCTATCCAGAAAATATTATGTGTAGCAACTCTTTGTGGGCATTGGAATATGAAATGTAGGCCAAAGACCAACCGCTGAGACCTATGAGGTCATTCAGCACTGGAAATAATGTTGAAACATCTGTTGGTAGACAGTTGAATGTTAGACGAAAGAAAGACAATATGAACGGAGGTATAGTAAAAGGGATGAAAAGGGTTGCAGCTTGGGGTCTTGGAAGGGACACAGCAAAGACCCTTAAGAAATGCGTTTAGTGAACCTTTTGAGATCCACTGATAGGACTACCATCATTTTGTGTGATTGAAGTATGTAAGGAATAATGTATACAATTCCTGTGAACTTCATCATTATTGCTTTAACATTTACTATATAATTAAGCAGAATTAAATATACGATTTTAGGGTATACCCTACGGAGAACATATCTGTATTATTAGGACATCTGGTATTCAAGGCTAGAAATCTGTGCCCGATTGCTTTGTGAAGTTCTCAATATTATATCTATGAATATTTCTCGATAGAATAAAGTTAGTGAACATTTACTCTGTCCACATTCCGTCCATAAAAACTGAGCCATCATGAATCATCCACATTAGGTTCTATTCAAATATGACCTTAATCATTTGGCTTTGACTTGTGTATTTTTTCTCCTTATTTTATCAGTTTTACATGAATGTCTGCTGCAAAACCTATTATATTGCATAATTTTGGAATTTCATGGGAAACTTTCTCTTAAAAGTGCTGCTAAGGTTGATTCATGATTTTTAAAAAATAATACTAAGCGAGGAAAAACCTACTCTTGTCAAAATTAGTCGATCTGTTAGTAATATTTTACCACCTTAATGTTATCGTATACCTAACTTCCTCTTTTACTCAGAAATTCATTCTTCCCCCCACCAATAACGTTAACACGAGGATATTTCATCCCTTTAAGCAGTTACCTAACACCAGTGATTTTTTTTTTACTATAAAATGAATAGATTGAAAATGGTATTCCTGTAATGGTATTTATCACGTTTGAAGAGTTACTTGATTGATAAGAATATTACCATATTTCATGGACGTGTCATTAGGGTATTTTTTTATTGAATATTAACTAAAAGAAGGCATATAGAATGACAATAGTAGTATTATAACAATTTTCGGTAATGGCAAAAATATAGGAGGAGACTTCATGCTTATAAATATCATATGCACCCTAATGACAGATACTTCATCTATATGCAAATGAGGCAGAGATTTCAACAAAGTTTTAATAATATAATGCCAAAACTTCAGTGGAAAGAAATTCTGGCGTCCTAACTTCGAACAAGATTCACCGACCTTAAAGACTGCCCGTAGGCTCTTAATCCTGTAAAGATGGAGTTCATGATAGGATAAGGATTCAAGGTGTGAAATTGGTGTAGGACGCACCTTTGATTAACCTGAGAAGTAATTGAATGTGCATTTTTAATACTAAAGAGAGCGGAGGCCACAACGTCTCCGTTGCTAGCCATGGTTACTGGGTTTATCGACGTTTTTGTCATAAATTTCATAATCTTTTCCATTTTCAGGTTATTTCAGTGAGCGTGTCGTCGTTTGGCAATATTTGAAATCTAGGAGTTTCTTGAAATTCCTGTATTTTACATAGTTTGCATATATATATATATATATATCATATATATATATATATATATATATATATATATATATATATATATATATATATATATATATATATATATATTATATATATATATATATATATATATATATATATATAATGTGAGTGTGTGTGTGTGTTCCCACCCTAAGTTGAAATAAGTTCTGAGGGAAGGGGACACAAAGGACTTAGACTTTGTAGTTTTGTAGTCAGCTGATTCCTTTCCAAATGACTTTTCGAGATCAGTTATCATCACGTGAACGATATTTCTACTTTGTAAGGCACCGGTACCCAATTTTCTACCAATCTATATATTGGGTGATCATTATTCAATATTTCCCACCCCTTTAACATCAAGCATGCTAGGTATACATATCATCATCATCATCATCAGACATGTCCTTCCACTCCCGTCTGTTTAGGTCTTGTCATGCCATTCTATACCGCCAAATTCTGTTCCTTCCTTAATTGGTTTTCAATCTCTATGGACCCATTCTGTTATTATTTTTGTCAATCTATTATCTGATATTCTCATTATATGTCTAGCCCGCATCCTTAGCACAACTTTTAGGAAACTGAAAAATTACTGGCAGCTCAAAATGGTGTATGCAAAGTAGCTTTCGTACCTTTTTTTCTGGAAATCTCTCCCTCTCGAGAGTTGAGTATATTAACATATCAAAAATGAATGATAAAGGACCAAGCATGCTTGATGTTAAAGGGTTGGGAAATATAGAATAATGATCACCCAATGTAGAGATGAGTAGAAAATTGGATACCGGTGCAATTCAAAGTAGAAATATCGTTCACGTGATGATAACTGACCTCGAAAAGTCATTTGGAAAGGAATCGGCTGATTACAAAAAATAGGCTAGATCCTTTATGCCTCCCGTCCTCAGAACCTTTTCCAACGTAGTCTGTTTCTTACAAAGTAAATATCATTTGAAGTAGCATCGTTTCAAGATAACGATCATCTATGTGTTAAAACTTTTCCTTTGAGTGAGAAGATCATTCGACTTAGTCACTACGCTATTAAAGTATTGTACATCTAAAGGAATCCTTTAATGCCATCAGACATTCATGTTTATGAATGACTCGTTCTAGCATCTGTATTGTATAATAAAAAGTAAGTTTCATACTGGAAACGCTTTGGACTTCCTCCGTGGAGAGAAGTCCTTTTCATTCAGTCCATTGACTGGGCAATCCCTTCCCCATAACGAAAAGCTTTCTCTGTCCTCAGCTATTATTGGCATTAACGTTAAAACCACTGAAAGACCAACAGGGAACGAAATGAACATGCAATGACAATGCTGTGGATTTAAGGCTTTTGTTAATATTTGTAGTCCTTTCTTACGCACGTGGGCTTTGTATCTAATTCTTGTATAAAGTCTCTCTCTCTCTCTCTCTCTCTCTCTCTCTCTCTCTCTCTCTCTCTCTCTCTCTCTCTCTCATTTCGTCCGTCAGCATGCACTCATTTGAATGAAAAATATACTATGATTTGTAATATTAAGACCTAAAACATAAGAGACAATTTTATCTGCGTAAATAAGACAGGAAATGTATTGACCGCCTAATTTTACCCTCCGGCTCTAACGTTCAGTTATGCCTGCACAGTCCGACTGTGCAGGTATAACTGCACAGTTATAACTGAATATTATTGGTGGCCTCACACTCAAAGGTACATTTGGGCTTTACAATTCCGTCTTAATGGTGAAATAATGTTGATTTGCATACACGCCGCTCCATAGTCAGCGCTTCCGCCTCATCAAATTCTCATTAGAAGAATTTATGATTTATAATGGTATGTAAGAATTCTCATATTCTAATCGAGTCGTTTATCATCGGTCTCTCGGTGCCAGTTTATTGTTTAAAACTTTAACTCAACCGATCATTGTCATGGTAAGATCCTCCCTCTTTCGCTAGATCTTACAACGATTTAATTTGATTAAAATGTGATTTCATCGTTGATTTTCAAAGATTGACTCTCCGCGGGTAAAATCCTGAGAGGAAATTGGAAAATCCTTCAGTGTTGTGAGAAAGGAAAACTTCAATACGATTCATTCTTCAGGGATTTTTAAATTCATGTAATAATTATGTACACATACCCAACACACACAATATGAGAACATACGCCTGAGCACCGGGAAGGGTCAGGTTGCATATTCCCGAACTGTAACTGAGTACCGGACCTTCCCTGAAAAAGTTGGGTGCTATATCTTGAAAACTAACCATACAAATTTCCTGGAAATAATTTCATTGTTTCCCACACCCAAATTACTTGCAGGTTTAATAGTTGGACTAACGTTACCTACTATGCATTTCAGGGACTTCAGACTAGTCATCAGATATCTTTCAAACTAATTACTTGACCAAAATTGTACTTTTAAAATCCGCCACTAACGTTCAGTTATGCCTGCGCAATTATAACTGCACAGTCAGCCTGTGCAGTTATAACTGAACGTTATTGTGGACAACCTGCACGGTAAATAGCTCTTCTCAATTGATGAGCATTAGGCCAAACGGCTGCGCATGCGCACTGCAACGTTTATGTGGAGGCAAGTCAGGCAACGTTTTTGGCACAGTTTATTCTGTCCTCGGACAGATAACATGTACCTATCAAGAACATTGAGTTGGATTTTACTGAATTGAAAAGTGTTTATGCCTAAATTGATGATATATTAGATTTACTTGTGTTTTTAATAAGTCAATAAAATAGATTTATAATTTTTCCACACAAAAAAATAGTTGTGTATAATGAAGGCTGAAAGTAGCTGTATCATTCTTGAATGTCCTGCAGATTTCATTGAAAGCCTCTATATGCATGAGACTTTGCTTTGGCTTGTAAAATCCGAAGGCTATTGTAACAGATTAAGCCTATCTATGTTTATTCATGTTTATAAACCATATATGCAGGTCAGGTTTTAAGTGAGAATAAATATTTATTATGACAAAATAATGTAAAACAAGAATAGGCCTATATGTGTCAATTCATGATTATGCACCAAAATGACCTCTGAGGTAGATGAACCAGGTCCGGAGGTCCCGGTCAGACACGGGTGGAACAAGTGACCTCCCCATCTCAAAGGCCCTCCAAACCTTGGCCTTGTCTTTGTAGGTAGTTAGGGTCTTGTTGTAAATGAACTCTGCCTCATTCTCCAACCACTCCCCCACCAGCCTCTCATTTTTATCTGGGAAGATAACAGCCCTATGGGCCTATTCCAGCACCAGGGCCGGCGTCATCAGGAGTCTCATCCTCGGCATTGTCTTCATTGTCGGGGGACGGCGGTATCCATGTCGGTCACTTGGCAATTCCACCCCCGCACGATTTTTTTCAATGTGTATTACCACAGTCTCCATTCCCTCGGTGCCTGAAGGGGTGCCGGTAGAAGGTGATGTCCTTGTGGAGGGGTTATCAGCTGCTGCCAGGGTTGACAGAGGTTTGGAAGCCCTCTTCCTAGTTGTTTTTGTGTTGCCCTTCGTCATTTTGTAAACATCTGACGAGGGACAGTAGGATGCTGGTCTGTGAGAATAACTGATGCTGCAAGCCTGCTACTTGTCCCTTTTATCCCAAGTTACAATATTGCCACATTGTTGTGAGTACCGGATTAGTGGCGAGGTTGCAACATGTGCTTCTGCACCACGTGAAGACCCACTCAGTGCATGGCGGGTAAAGGGGAGCAACCTGTGACCACATGTAAGCACCCTGCAACCATGCTGCAAGCATCATGCTTGCATCGTGTACAGAGCCATGTAAAATGACAGTTGACATGACCAGGCACGTATCTTTTGAACAGCTCAAAAGATTCGTGGCTCCCCATGCACGCTCGAGTGGTGCATAGTGACCTCCCAACTTCTCTCCACATCCCCATTTACATATGAGTTATGGAACAGTTATGTTGTAATTACGTAAGCTGTTGCCAACTACGTGCAAGTTTGAACTAAGCATAAGGTAAGATTTCACAAATACTATGCTAAAATTCGTATTTACGTTAATTTTAGAATGATGCGTACAATACGTTAATTCTTAGGAAAACGATAGTGACAATATTAAGTATGCAATAATATGTTCAAACGATAGAATACTAAGACACATTCAGGAAACATAAATGATCTCAAAATTTGTGAATTGCAGCAATGTGAGGTAAGAAAGCCATCTGAGGCAACTGCCGTGTAAGGGTTGCCAGGAACGGAATTCTTTGGCATACGTTTTTTGTAATACTCAACAGGGAAACACACACTATCCCATTAAATGGATATTCTCCCTATATTGCTGCACTATTTATGCACGGAACTGACACGTGATCTCTTTGAGATGTGCGGGCGTTTTAAACACTGGTTATTACTCTTGACTGAATGTAAACACTTATAATGACACTGAAGACATGTGTGTATAGAAGAACTCAGTTTTAGCCAGTCTAAACTGATCTGATATTCAACTGAGTGACCAAATGTTACATTTACAATTTAAAATTAATCTCACTGCTTGCACCAGAGTTCTAAGAACGTTGGCAAGGTTGCCACTGTCAGAAGGTAGGCCAGGGTGTAATAGTTTTCTTTGGGAAAATCTTGGGGAACTGGCTCTACTTTAAAAATGCCTTTTTGGAAACTAAGGGTGGCTTTCCACATGCGAGCAGAAAAAGTTAAAATTATGTACCTTTAGTAAATATCCATATATTACTATCAAAAAAGAAAATTAAACTTATGTTCACTTATAAGTATAATTCACCAAGGTAATCAGAATAATAATGATTAAAGGAGCTCTCACTGGCTTTTTGGCACTAAATCACTGCAGTATTATGTGCAATACCAAGAACAAATGTGCCACTTGGTTGCAAGCAAAAACATTAAAGTTGATGAGTAAGTATGGTGCAGGGAACGACGACTGAATTCTTAATGATAACACACAAAAGGTGGAGCACTGTAAACAAGGATATCTCCCACTGAGATCTCAGGAATACTATTCCAAGAGTGGCACTGGCAGTAAATGTTGAGTGGCACTGTTGAACTACAAAAGGCAGTACACAATGGGGAACTCTACACTTCTGCAAAGTAGGTAACATTGTAACACAGGGAATAGCAACAGAAAGGTTAACTGATCAATGCATAAATGAAAATATGCAAAATTCGAGGTGTATATATAAGATAATAGATAAAATGCTAATAAGACGGAATAACTGTAAGTAAAATCTACACAAATCTAATAACACTTCCACAATGAATTCACAAGTCACAATTGCAGTCAAATATCAATGGAGTCTCCGAAGGAGATTGGGTAATAGGATCATGGGAATAAGAGAACAGTTGGAACAAGGAATGAGTGCAAGCAATAGTAGGTGAAAGACGACAAATTAACTTCCAATTCAATTACCTTTGTGTGTGGACGAGACATACGTAGAGTTGAGCCAGGGCATCAGAGGAAGGACTTTGTCTCTTGCAATTCTTCACCAGGGAACAAATGGAAAAGTGCTCCACGTCAGGCAGCGCTCAGGTACTTCAAAGGTGACTGCCTCCAAGTGGGATGTAGGCTTCGGACGTCAAGACTAGAGTCCAGATTCCAGATGGTGGAGTAGAAGGAACCAGCCGAAGAGCTTTTAAATCTTCAGCATACTAGAGCGGATTGGCACGTCGTCAGAAACGGCATGATGCTGCTTTGTCAGGCTAATTTGTTTTTGGGTGTCGCCGGGGAGTGTATTGTCTGACATGCGTCAAGTTGAGGGGGGGGGGGTGTTGTTCCATCTCTCGGTCGTTTGGTCGCTGCCACTAATCCTGGCAGGTACCTGAAAAAGTCATTGAAATCCCAGCAGAGAATGGTATGGAGGAGAGAGTACAAAGAGGTGCTAA
>NC_087200.1:16883896-16898896 GCF_015104395.2 Macrobrachium nipponense | reverse complement strand
CATTACATGAATATGCTTCTGTAAGTATGTATTGTTTATACACAATATACATTTTTCGTGCATGGATCTGTCTGAAAAATGTAAACGAAGACCTCGAAGAGAATGTGCGTAACTGGTAGCTGCTTTTGCAAAAGGTGTGTGTATGTTTGTGTGTGAGAGAAAGAAATATAGCACGTTATACAAAAAACATTTAGAATATACACTCCAATTATATACTTTTTCGCTGTAGTAAAGTATTTAAATTTCGAAATTTATTGTCAAAAAATGGAAACTAAAAAGAATACTAGTTGATTTTATTTACATATTAATTTAATCTCTTTATTGGGAGCAAGGGGCATTACATTCACTGCGGGAAAATTGTATTGTGAAAAAAAATGTATTCACCTAAAAATGTGAATATTGCTGTAGACTACGAAAGTACATTTATTTTGTAGCGGGTTTCCGTTTATGTTGGCATTGAATCCTTGAACTCCTGGTCTCATTTATTTATTTATTTGTAGTTTTATTGCTCTAGTCTTTGTGGGATATTCGACGATATTCTTATCATTGGAGGACAATATTGGTGAAATATTTAATGAATGGAGAAACTACTGTGTCAGGTTAGAAATGTGACTACTTTTGTGAAAATTGACGTCAAAATTACCCAGTCTCATTATTTTATGATTTGATTCTTTACTCTTATCCTCAAACACAAAATGAAAAGGGAAACATCTACCATGACACAATACATATGAAGATTTTGAATGCAAATTTTAAAAAATTAAAATGTGGCGTTTTTTTAAAGTTAGTTATTGCGAAAACATCGTCCCTAAATGCTGCCAAACTATAATATGGTTCTACATTTCGTTCGTCTAAAAGTTAATGTACTTTGTGAGAAAACGCTCAATTTTATCGTTTTTGTTACGTGGCTTTATTATAGATTGTCCAGAGGGAAAACGCATTTCATTTTCAAAAGGCACTGAAACAACCTTCTTGGTCAAAGTCTGTGAATGTCAGAGAATACAATGATTGCCTTTTGGTGACCCAAAAGACAGCTCATATTTCCTGGAATAAATTTAACAAGGAATTCTCATCATCATTTGCTTCCAGAGAAAGCAGGAACAAGAAAATGTGTCACTTTTCCTGATGGAATTATTTCTTCTCTCAACACGTGACCTAAGTTAACCGGAAGGATGAGAAAAATTGCAGGCTTCAGAGTTCATGCATTATGGAAAGATCCTGAAAAAGAACGTAACCAGCTGTATGTCATCTTAGGCAAAAAAAAAAAAAAAAAAAAATGGGTAAAAACTCAGAGGGATATAAAATTGAAATTTGTTTTTAGATAATGCCAATTTGCGCAACCGGGAAGGAATGTTATGTGAAATTTATAAAATATTCTCAAGTAATGGGTTTGTGTTTTATAATAATTTCTGGGTTGTGATTAATATCGGTGATTGTATTTATCAGATTTCAGAAACTTGAAAAATAACGGTGATTAACTGCTTTATAGTTTAATATACACAGGACTGAATATGAATGTATACATTTGACGATAACGTAAAGTAAATAAATTTTTTTTAGATCTATATGAAGAAATATCCACAGAGACATGAGGCAGAGTTTTCTATATATATATATATATATATATATAGTATATATATATATGTATATTTATATATATATATATATTATATATCATATATAGATTATATATATATATATATATAAATATTTATATTATATATAATAATAATCTATATAATATATATATAATATGTAAATATATATATATATTTATATATATATATATATATAATAATATGTATATTATTATAATATATTAATATATATATAATTATATATATATATATATATATATATAATATTATATATATATATATAATATTATATATATAATTATATATATATATCTATAATAACTTTATAAAAATCCTCACGGACAAGTTATGTGTAAATGAAGATTCTAAGAATTTCACTTACTAGTTACGTGAAAATCCTGACGGGTAATTCAAATGATCATATAAGCAAAGAAGAAATAAGTAGTTCCGATACATACACAGCTTGACACCGAACGCCTTGTGTGAAATTTCTCTCAAGTAGCCTTAGGCTTCTTGAGATCGTTTAAGAGAAAGTAATATATATATATATATATATATATATATATATATATATATATATATATATATATATATATATATATATATATATATATATATATATATATATATATATATATATGAGTATGTGTGTGTGTAGATAGATAAATATTTTATATATACTCACGCAAATGTTTCGGAACAAATTATGCATAAAAATGGCTTTCGTGATTACTCCTGAAAAGCCAACAACTTTCTCTCGGCCTCCCTTGCCCTTTCACCTGAGTTCTACTTCCCCAAATGAACTGGAACGTTTATGGCTGTCCGGGAGTCATGGAAGTGTTTCCAGGAAGGAATGTCTTTCTCGTTATGGCCCTAATAACCCTGGGGGGGGGGGGGGGGGGGTGTGGAGGAGGACGAGGGAATGGCATGACTCAGAGATTTCTTGAGTCGTTTGTGTCCTGGTATTTCATGGAATTCTTCCAGTGCGAGTATATATGTTTACGTACACATACACGCACTATATATATATATATATATATATATATATATATATATATATATAGTAATATATATATATATATATATATATATATATATATATATATATATATATATATATATATATATATATATATGTGTATATGTATATATGTATATATATATATATATATATATATATATATATATATATATATATATATATATCTATATATATATATATATATATATATATATATATATATATAATCACATCACCGTGATTCATATCCTTGCTCTTAGCTACAAATATTCTTTAATATCCAGTTCGCCCTATATAAAATATATATATATATATATATATATATATATATATATATATATATATATATATATATATATATATATATATATATATATACATAATATATATTTCTATTTGGGGTATAATAGTCACTCGCTTGATTGTGAGAGCCATATTTTCTTATTCAGAAACATAAATACGAATAAACGAGGAAACTTCAGGAGAGAAGTGGAGTTACAGTAGATTTTCTTATTTTTGCAGTCCTAGTTGAACTGGTTGAGTAAATATTTTGAAATATTGGATAGTTAGTGGTTACGGTTAATTAAAGTCTTCCCACTCGTTATTGTGATGTTGCCTCCCCTAAGTGTTGCAGAAGAAGGGGAAATCGATGTCCAATACTTTTATTAAATCTCTAATGATGTCAAGCTTTCAGAACTTTATTCTTGGCCTTCTAACTTTTTTAAAATGTCCATTATGAGACTTTTTTTTTTTATTATTACATACTCATTTTGACCAATTTTTTTTTTCTCTGATCATTTGTATTAAATATCTTTGTGTATAGAAATTCAGTTTCAGTATCAAGACTTTTATCATTATTTTTTTTTCGATGGAAGTAAAATACCCTGTTGTTCTTAAGAACCCATATTTTATGTTAGCCTCTCTCTGGTCTGCTTTACACTGGGACTCAGGTATTTCACAAATGATGTCCGTAGATAATAATACAACGAAGACGCGTCATTTCAAAAGTTAAACAGAATGAAAGGCAGTCAAAAGGATTTGCAAATTGAATTTTGCTCTATTGCAATACACTCTGTTTGTACTTAGATTAGTACCTAGGTAAGGCTGTGTATTTATACACACAGCTTTTTTTATCTTATCTACGAGGATATCATAAAACAATTTATTTACTCGTAGGGGCACGAAATAACTATCTCATGTAATATATTCAGTCCATAGACACTAAAGGTTTCCTACCGAGATATGGAACTCATTTTAGTTGTGGTAATTCAGCTTTAAATAAAAGAACGAAATAAATGATGATATGAAGGAGCTCCAGCAGAGAAAACGGCAATTCTGAAGATTAAATGCTTGAGGTATTATTATTATTATTATTATTATTATTATTATTATTATTATTATTATTATTATTATTATTATTATTATTGCTCTATCACAGTCCTCCAATTCGACTGGGTGGTATTTATAGTGTGGGGTTCCTGCCTCCTTAGGAGTCCATCACTTTTCTTACTATGTGCGCCGTTTCTAGATCACACTCTTCAGCCTCTAGTTTTTCTAGATTCCTTTTCAGGGATCTTGGGATCGTGCCTAGTGCTCCTATGATTATGGGTACAATTTCCACTGGCATATCCCATATCCTTCTTATTTCTATTTTCAAATATTGATACTTATTCATTTTTTTCCTCTCCTTCTCCTCAACTCTGGTGTCCCATGGTATTTCGACATCAATGAGTGATACTTTCTTTTTGACTTTGTCAACCAGCGTCACGTCTGGTCTATTTGCACGTATCACCCTATCCGTTCTGATGCCATAGTCCCAGAGGATCTTTGCCTGATCGTTTTCTATCACTCCCTCGGGTTGGTGCTCGTACCACTTATTACTGCAAGGTAGCTGATGTTTCTTGCACAGGCTCCAGTGGAGGGATTTTGCCACTGAATCATGCCTCTTTTTGTACTGGTTCTGTGCAAGTGCCGGGCATTCGCTTGCTATGTGGTTTATGGTTTCATTTTTCGTATTGCACTTCCTACATATGGGAGAGATGTTATTTCCGTCTATCGTTCTTTGAACATATCTGGTTCTTAGGGCCTGATCTTGTGCCGCTGTTATCATTCCTTCAGTTTCCTTCTTTAGCTCTCCCCTCTGTAGCCATTGCCATGTGTCATCGCTGGCTAGTTCTTTAGTCTGTCTCATGTATTGTCCGTGCATTGGTTTGTTGTGCCAGTCCTCTGTTCTGTCTGTGTATATTTCTGGGTCTTCGTCTACTTCTATTAGTCCTTCTTCCCATGCACTCTTTAGCCACTCGTCTTCACTGGTTTTCAGTGCTCTGTTCTCGATGTTGACGCTGTCCTCTATACTTAGTAGTCCTCTCCCTCCTTCCTTCCGTCTTATGTATATTCTGTCCGTATTTGCTCTTGGGTGTAGTGCTTTGTGTATTGTCATATGATGTTTCCAGGTTTTCTGATCTATGCTGTGGAGTTCTGCCTTCGTTCATTCCACTATTCCTGCGCTGTATCTGATTACTGGCACTGCCCATGTGTTTATGGCTTTTATCATATTTCCGGCGTTGAGTTTTGACTTGAGTAACTCCTTGAGTCTCTGCATATATTCTTTCCTGATCGTGTCCTTCATCTCTTGGTGTTTTATCCCCTCCCCCCTTCCTTCCATTATTCCAGTATTTGCATCCAGTCTCATCTATGTGTTTGATGTTGCTCCCATCTTGTAGCTTTATCCCTTCAGTTCTCGTTACTTTGCCTTTTTGTATGTTGACTAAGGCGCATTTTTCTATTCCAAACTCCATCCTGATGTCCCGAGCTACAATCCTTACAGTCTGGATTAGGGTATCTATTTCCTTGATGCTCTTACCATACAGCTTGATGTCGTCCATGAACATCAGATGGTTGATTCTGTTGCCTCTATTCTTGAGTTGGTACCCGGCATCCATCTTCTGTAGTACTTTTGTCATGGGAATCATGGCTACTACGAAGAGTAGTGGGGACAGTGAGTCGCCCTGGAAGATCCCTGTCCTGATATTAACCTCTGCTAGTCTTATTCCAGAGCTTGTAAGTATTGTATTCCAGTTGCACATTGTATTTTTGAGGAAGCTGATGGTGTTTTCCTCTGCCCCATATATTTTCAGGCATTCTATTAGCCATGTGTGTGGTATCATGTCGAAGGCTTTCTTATAGTCTATCCATGCCATGCTTAGGTTGGTTTTCCTTATCCTACTGTTCTTTATTACCATTTTGTCTATCAGGAGCTGGTCTTTTGTGCCCCTACACTTCCTTCTGCAGCTTTTCTGTTGGTGAGGGATGGTGTTTGTCTCCTCTAGGTAATTGTATAGCCTTTCACTGATGATACTTGTTAGTAACTTCCACATTATTGGTAGGCAGGTGATAGGCCTGTAGTTACTGGCTATATTTCCCTTACTCTTGTTTTTTTGTACTAAGGATGTTCTTCCTGTGGTCATCCATTTGGGTGCATGGTGATTTGAGATGCAATGCTGGAGTTGTTCTGCTATTCGTGGGTGTAGGGCCTTGAAGTTTTTGAGCCAGTATCCATGGACTTCATTGGGACCTGGGGCTTTCCAGTTGGACATTTTCTTTAGTTGGTGTCTGATTGTGTCTGTCGTGATCTCTGTGAATCTTTGTTTTATTCTCCCTGTTTCTTCTTCCTTGACTTCCTGGAGCCATATTGCATGTTTGTTGTGTGATACCGGATTGCTCTATATGTTTTTCCAGAGTCTCTTACTTGGTTCGGCTTCAGGAATTTCTGGGTTGTTGTCTTCCCCTCTTAGTTGGCTGTATAGTCTTTTCTGGTTGGTTCCGAATAGTTTGTTCTGTTGGTATCCCTTATTCCTGTTCATGTACCATTGGATCTTATGTGTCTTTGCCTTAGGCCTCTGTTTTACATCTTCTATTGTGTTGTTTAGTCCCCTCTCTTGTACTTTGTATTTCTCGTTGAGTTCCTCCCTTGTTTTCTTGCTTCTTAGCCTTTTTTTCTGCCATCTCTTTCAGTTTCCTCAAGTCAGATCTCATCACCATGATTTGCTTTTCCAGGCGCCTTTTCCAAGGAGGTTGCTGTTTTGGTTTCTGTTGGGTTGGTTGTGTTGGTGTTAGAATCCCCATCAGTTCTGCTACTAATCTTGCTCCTGCATATGTCAAGTTATTTGTTTCTGTGATACTGGTGGTGTGTATTATGCCCATTATTTCATTGACCTCACTTGTTTTCTCCCTTAATTTCTTGGTGTTGTAGGCTTTCATGGAGGGGATCTTTGTTCTCTCTGTATCTGGCTCCATCCACTGTCTAATCTTTTCTACCCATTCCGTCCTCTCTGTTACTTCGTCGGTGTTTCTTCGTGTGTCGTTGCTTGATACCTCATCATCCCTGTCGTCTTCTGTGGCATCGTCTCTCAGTTCGTCTTCGTGTAATTCGTTGTCGTGTGACATTTCCCTTTCCAGTTCTTCTCTTTCTGTTGGGGGGAGCCAGTTCTTTTTCTTTATGTTCCTTACTTGGTCTGCCAGCCTCTGCTCTGTTTGGGGGGTGTATTTCTCTATTACCGCTCTGTTTGGGGAGTTGTTGTTATATTATTATTATTATTATTATATTATTATTATTATTATTATTATTATTATTATTATTATTATTATTATTATTAAAGGCGATATAACACAAAGAAATGGTTATTATGGAAGGTTGGTTATAGCCCCAACTGTTTATTATGCCACGAAAAATTATGCCCAAGTACTTTAGCTTTTAAACTTCATGAGAAACGAGGAGCATGCATTTCAAAACGAAGAATATACATTATGTATACCCGATACGCAAGATTTTCAAGTACCCAAGTCAGGTACCTCAGAAATGATCGTCGCATGTCATGGTAACATATCGAATATACCTTTGTTCGCTGCATCATTAGTGCAAATGTCACAACGATGATGATATCGTCGAAGGCGACAATTTCATCAACTCGTATCGTCACAGTAAGTTAGGCATGACTGAAATTTTCTAGGTTGAAGTTGGCATAAAACATTTATTCGCTGTACTGTTGTGTGTTATGCCATTTTAATAGTACACTGCTAATAAATTTAATGGTTAAAACTTCATCATATTTATGTAAGACATATTTACCAATATTATTGTTTATTGTTCAGTTGTTCCAGTCTACCAAAATCATTTAAGTGTACATTGCTTGTTGTTGCCCTCAGGAGTTCCCCTCTTAAGCAGCTTCTGACGTTGTTTATTCCATTCAAGAGACAAATAAATCAAATACTTTCTCACGAGATGGTGCACTAATTTCGGCTGAATTATATTGTCCTAACACTAGATATAAATACTTTTGCCTGGTCGAGCCTGTAACGAATTGGTGGCGTGTATGGTCTATCCCTTTTTCTAACCCTCGTTCCTGATTCTGAGTTTATGCAGATTTCATTTCCTTGGAGGATGCGAACTCCAAAAATTTTGAGACTGGAAAATTCTCTAGAAAGTTAACTTTCAGGAAGTCGTTACTTGTCAAGCGTTTGTGTAATAATTAGCAGTTATCATCCGTGGCAGACACCACGGTTCTAAACTCACTCTCTCTCTCTCTCTCTCTCTCTCTCTCTCTCTCTCTCTCTCTCTCTCTCTCTCTCTCTCATCTGTTTGTGCTTTATATGTGATTGTGTGTCTCTTTAAAGTATTCATCAACTCCCTTGTAAAGAAAAGTGAACTCCATAGAGCTTCTCATTTTTATCCCGACGAAATTAAACTTTGACAGCGCTGTGCTCATCAACAATTTGTTTGGTGTCTTCTTCGTTGACGACGTTGGGAAAGCGTTGTCTCCACAACTGCGTGTGTGAGTGTTTGTGTTTCTAGCCGTATATCTTCTCCATAAATGAGCAGAATTGACTGACAATGGGTCAAAGACTTATGAGAACGTCGATGAACATATGGCAAGGCCATGAAATGAGACCTATAAGGCTGTACCTGACGCTCGGCTAACAAAATTGATAGTGCAGTGACCCTATACGCCAAGAAAGTTATCCTATTGATACAGAGAGAGAGAGAGAGAGAGAGAGTTGAGTCAGCACATACATACATTTTCCAGTTCCTCTGTCTTCATTTTGTTTTTTTTTTATATTTTAACCGTATGGGTATTTTTCTATTATTTATTTAGTTTTTTTTCTTGTCGGTTTGGCATGTTGTCCAACTGACTGAGCAAGCGTGTATCTAATAAATGCATATTTGCTTTTTCGCTTTATATTCCCTTTCTGTCCTTATTATCGGACTGTATCATTTCCATTTATTGCTTTTCTTATCATTTTCAGGAGCGACGTCATACCATACCTGTGAACCAATCAAAAGACTCTGCAGACGTAAGGGGGAACATAGCCTGCGGGATGACTCGTCTTGGCGCTGAGTCAAAAGGTTAGTCATTTCATGCCAATGCTGCATCTGGCCCTTCAGTATTCCTTGACTCACATTGAGTCGTCCTTTAGCTTGGGTAGTAGAATGATTCAGTTAGCCTAGTTACCACTGGCTATTCTGGTTATTCCTTCGCTTATGGTAGAAGAGAAGGCTTAATAATAACATTATATATTCTGAAGTCTTTTCAAGTATTTCACACTTTTTTTTTTTTAACATATCTGATTCTTAACTTTTCTCAGCAGAAAGAAACTGTCTGCTTGACATATGAAATGTATTGCGGGTTATGTATGGACGGAATAGCTAGGTTGTGACAGTATCAGTAGTGTAAACTGCAACATTATTGATGATGATGATAATGTCGAAGTTGAACATCAAAATAATGATGGCGATTCGTATCAGTGACACTGGTTTCGTAATAACGAGCATAAGTGTTCGAAGTCCTCATATAAAGTACAATTTCATAGAATGCAGTCTGAGGTCCCAAGTGTTTTTATAACTACAACTGTTGTTAAGTGGTAATACTCCGCGTGAAAATGGCAGCGACAATCACGATTTGTTAGCGCATACCCCCGACCTCAATTCTCGAACTTATTTATTTATTCAGCTATTTTATTCTGGCTGGTGGTATAGGGAATTTGCTTCGTATTAAAATGCCTCGATTTCAATCAACGCTCAGAGAATTAGGTAATGATTTTTTAAACCATTTCCATTAATCGACTTCAAAAACGATCTGGAATATTTTTTATGCCAATATGCTGTGATGGGAGTTTTATGCAAAGGGAGAGTGCTCAGTTTTTCCCTCTGTTTATTTAATGTTCTTTTTGAGCCCCATTGATTGAATATTGAACCCAGATATTTTTCTTGCAATTTGTTCCCAAAGCCGTGATGATTTTAATTTGTTCCTAAGATAACTTGAGCTAAACTTTCCAGCGATCTCCCTTCCCTCTCGAACTGTAATCCTTGAAAATGATTGTCGTTTATTAACATAATAGCGGAATGTTTTCATAATTATTTTCCAGAAAGTGGAGTAATTGAATGATTCGTTCCAGAGATTTTGCCTTTGTTGTAACAGTTGTTGACTCTCTCGGTCCTGGTTTTTTTTATGTTAAAATATCAAAGAAAAGCAAAATCCTTGTTCAGAGCAACTTTATATACACATGTTATCTTTAATGAGACATCTCTTAATCAGTCATCGAAAACATTTCCTTGTGAGAGATAGAATGTTTAGCCTTCTCTCGTCTCTGCTTATATTTCTAATTACTTGTATATATGATATGACGAAACATATCTTGAAGTAGAAAAAAAAAACATTTTTTTTTTTTTTTCATGATGGCCATTGTGGTTATTACAATTACATAAGAATCTAGTACAAAAATGACATATATTCTGTGTTATATGCAATGAAGTATTTTCCTTTTCAATTTTGTTTCCATGAAACAAAATTACGGGAAAATTTAACTTCTGTCGGTTAATGTATGCGACTCCAACAGCATTTAATTTATGTAAATCTTGAGAATTAAATTCAAAAATACCTTTATATATAATATATATATATATACATTATATATATATATATATATATATATATATATATATATATATATATAATGTATATATATATATATAAAATATATATATATATATTATATATATATATATATATATATATATATATATATAGATATATATATATATATATATATATATATATATATATATATATATATATATATATATATATATATATATATATACATATACATATACATACATTGTGATCTTTTACAAAGTCGCACAGCCTTATAAATGTCACTGGCGGTTCGAGAGTGAGAATTTGTCAGAGATGAATCCACTTTAACTTGAGCATAATCCGATATTGAGAAATAAATGCACAGTTGAAAGAAACTTGTTAAGAATTCATTCATTATGTATGATGGCAAATGTCGCCAGGTGATTTTCTTACCAATATCGCTTTTATCATTACCAACTAATCACAGGGACATTTTCAAAAGTGAGTCTTTATAAAATCGCCTACTATTAATCTCCACTTAAGTCCGATTGATTTTCTCCTTCCTCTGACTGAAGTGCTTCGATAGGCATAATTTAACTGGATCTAAAAGCTTCCTTAGTCGCATGTACATATATTGAAAGAATTAAACGCGAGACTCGGATGTTGTACGATAACGAAACGCGTATTCACAAGCGTATTTATTATATAAATACTTTTTAAAAATAGTGCTGAATAGGGGTCATCGAATCAATGAATGTTTTATGACGCAAGACGCTTTTCATTAACTTTAGAAACGGGTAAACTTACCTATGATTCCGGGCAAGGTACACACACTTTACTAAACAACGTCGGTTTTTTCCTGGGGAATGACAAATGGCTTGGTAAAATTTCCTTGCGACAAAAATAAACAAATAAATAAGTAAATAAATGTTGCTGTGAGAACATTACTGATCCCTGACTTCTTCTTAAGAGCTGATAAATTCATGGGAAAATAGGACTAATGTATATAAGAAACTGTAGTCTACAAACACCCAGTGGCATAGTATACCCTTCTGATGACGAACGGAAAGAGTGAATAAAAACACTAAATATTACTTCGCATAAAGGCAACAAACTCTGTAAAAAATGTAGAACGTCAGAAACCTTGATGTAAAGAAGGGGACCTTTTAGCGGCAAGGAAAGAGGAAGGGGGAAAAAATAAGGAAAAAAAAACAAATGCTAAAGTAACGGAGATATATGTAGCCATTTTCGGTACTTAACGTAAGGTACTTTTCCTCACGACTGTATATGAAATATACCGACGTGAGACGGGAATATAATTTATGCACGACATAATGGTTAGTTTTTTAGGTGTTTGTGGAGGTTCTTCCATAACTCACGATAATAGGTGTTAGTACCTTAGATAGTGAATGGTGTCTGTAAGAACTTGATAATAGTATTGTTATTTCAACATTGAGTTACGATCAAAGAATTATGTTTTTCTTAGAAATTTTTCCTATGTTTAAAAAGTGAAGGAAATTGGCTTTACCGCCACTACAATGCTTTCATGTTATATCTATAATATTTGACAGCAGAAGCATTTTTAATAATTTTATATTAGAGATAATTTCAATAGTGGTAGCAAGCACTGTTACGCCTAAAATATTGTGGCATGAATCTCTAACTAGTCTTCCCATTATTTTCTCTTTTCCATGCCCGAAAAAAATGATTCCTCATATACTTCATTTACTCTTTGAAAAACATATTTAAAAAATTTCATTCATTATTATTATTATTATTATTATTATTATTATTATTATTTAAAGGATGGACCCTATTCATATGGAGCGCCTCAGTGGCGTGATCGGTATGGTCCTGGCCTGCCACCTCGGTGGTCGCGAGTTCGATTCTCGGGGCATTCCATTGAGGTGTGAGAGATGTGAAGTTCACTCTCGACGTGGTTCGGAAGTCACGTAAAGCCGTTGGACCCGTTGCTGAATAACCACTGGTTCCATGCAACGTAAATACACCATACAAACAAACAAACAAACAAACAAACCTATTCATATGGAACAAGCCCACAGTTGCCATTGACTTGAAATTTAAGCTTCCATAGAATATGGTATTGCAGTTTACTCTTGAAAACGTCAAATTTATGTAATAAAGGCAGAAGTAAATACCTTGGTACATTGATTATGAAGTTACCGAAATTAAACCAGTCAGATTTATCGAGTATGTTGTATAATAATGCCCATTACCACAAAGAGCTCTTACTACTCAGAAGTTCTGAAGATAGATCCATCCATTTAAGTTACGTAGACTGTAATTATCTCTTAGATAAATTAGCTAGGTATTATAATGTTACAGGTTTCATCAATGAGCGATCTGTAATTTCGACGAGTTTCATCTTTTGATATCTGTATATTTATGCCATATTGTTTTCCATAATAAATGACTTCTAACCCGTCACGGGGAGGATTGTCTCTTTATTTTTCTGAATAATTAATCTTCCCAAGTCAGGCATAAGTTGAGGGGACTTCAGGTAATTCCTTCGTTCCTATTTTACCTTAGCCTCTTGATTAATTAGAAATGACTAAACAAGTCGGGTTTTCTTCACTTAACGTTTTATGAATCTTACACGAGACTGCACTTTCCATACCTTTTCTTAAATTATCCGCTCTCTCTCTCTCTCTCTCTCTCTCTCTCTCTCTCTCTCTCTCTCTCTTTTTTTCTGTAAGGTCTCTCCTATTTATTCATTGCTCACCTTCCATCATAATCCTTTCATTGCAGACTAATCGTTTCAGAATACTATCTTGAAAATCATTAATCTCCAATTCACATTTTCTACTGCTTTTTTAAACTTTCCCCGACTCTCAATCACCTCCCCCATTCCAGTTTGTTATTGGTTATTATTATTCACGCACGAACACTACTCGTGTACAGGAACAGACGTGAGAAGGAAGAAGGGACGAAGTGAGAACATTCATAATAGTGATATTTAAAAAATATATTATTTATATATATATATATATATATATATATATATATTATTTATATATATATTATATATATATATATATATATATATATATATGAATATAAAGTGTAAATCACGGTTCGCGAGTTGCAATTTCGGCTGGAAGGAAAAATGTAAGAAAAGACGATCATTTCGATGTATTTGGTAACATCTTCATAGATTCCGATGAATAGAGGGACCATAAAGATATCTATCCTCTTAGTAAGGAAATATTGTGACTTGTATAACACGGCCTCCTATGAATAATACATACATTCATATAAACGTACAAAAAGCTAATCCTAACAGCAAGCAATGCCGCAGCACTGCAGATGGCACTGAAAGTTAGCTTTACCTCCACCCCACCCCCTCCTCTCTCTCTCTCTCTCTCTCTCTCTCTCTCTGCTTCATTGCTTCCTACCTTTCACTTTTCACCCATTCTCTTTGGTCTCTTCCCACTTTGCTGTTCATCTTTAATTTTACGTCGTCCCAGTGTTCATCTTTTATTTATATAAAGAAGAATTTCTTAAGGCGAGTCCTACGAGTCTCTAGAACTGAGAATATATGTTTTGTCAGTCTGATATTAATAATGATGATAATAAACAAGGATTTTGTAATAAAGCTACTTTTACCTTTGATCTTTCTTATACAAGTTACTTTGAACTCGTCTGCTACCGCGGGGCGCGGATCAAGAATAACATTTTTCTAGAGCTTAGAGAATCTCGCTCAGCTTATAAGGAGTTTTGTGTATCTATCCATTACTGCAGAGGAAGATGAAATGGTCGACCTAATACACGATATTATACCAAGACAAGATGCCAGAAAGGAATAAGAAAAATATAAGAATAAGTTGTTTGCGTCTTTTCACTCATAAAATACTCTTAAATGCTTGAATGTCTGAGTAAAAACCCTTTTAATATTTATATGTTTACTTTTCTCAACAACTTATCATGTATGTATAAATATATGCTCATTGATTTATTTATTTCTATGTACGTTCAGTTTCGGACAATTCCACTGGGTCCAATTTCCCGAACAAGAAGGGTTTGTGGCAGGATTTGTGTCTTCTTTCTGAAATAAAGGACCTTATATATTGACAATATAAGGTCAGCAAGTTAATTTATTGAAACTGGAGCGGCCGCGAAAATAAAAGCAAAAAATGAAGATTTGCCTCAGTTAATAAATTAGGAGATAGTGTGTTTCCACTTAATCGTGTGGATGCATATTTGAAGACAGTCCAAATATTCCCAATATCATCTTATAAGATGTCTAGACGAAGTTCATGCATCAAACCTAAACAAAGTTCGCTTTTTGTGTAATGTTGGGACTGGAAATTCTAGCCACCAAACATGAACCTCCTCGCATAGTGACAGACAAGTAGAATTAAGAACATTTTCATTCAAAGTAACAAACGCAACTGCTAGGCAGGAATGATTGCATGATCACTTGCCATACTTTTGATAGCATTGCAGA
>NC_087200.1:16876396-16881396 GCF_015104395.2 Macrobrachium nipponense | reverse complement strand
TGTTTGATTAGGGTGACAGTGCAATTGTGCTGAAATGGGGGCGTTTCTGGAAGAGGGGATATGTTTTCTGGAAGAAGGGAAATGTTTTCTCAAAGAGGGGAAATGTTTCTGGAAGAAGGGAAATGTTTCTCAAAGAGAGGGAATGTTTTCTGGAAGAGGAGAAATGTTTTCTGAAGAAGAGTGGGGATTGTTCTTTGGGAGAAATGGTGCACTGACTTAATTACTACGTTGACTGTGCATACCTGGTATGGCTAAACTAATGTTGGTGTTAGATTAATTACCGAGGTTATCTGGGTTATTTGTAGAGAGAGAGAGAGAGAGAGAGAGAGAGAGAGAGAGAGAGAGCGAGAGAAAGAGAAGAGAAAGAGCTGTTTGCCAGTCTCGAGAGAGAATATATTGCCAATTACCAGTTGTCTGCCGCTCTGGCATATTGATACCAAAATAATAACGAGATAATGACCATCTCGTTATTAAATAAACGTGTATATAGATATATATATATATATATATATATATATATATATATATATATACATATATATATATATATATATATATATATATATATATATATATATTATATATACATATGTATATATAATACATATGTATATATATATATATATATATATATATATATATATATATATATATATATATATATTCTAAATGGCTGACAGATATGTAAAAGTTCCCCCTTTTAAGAAGGCATTCACTCCCTTTTGGACATGAAAGCCTTGGCTAAATAAGTTTTCTGCTTCAACTAGACAGTTCCTTTCCCTGAATGAGGTTTGTGGCTTTTGCCATGCAGCTACTAGAATGGTCTATCTAACTCAATAGGAGGAGATGCTAGTTTACTAACTTATTCACTACAGCAGTCTAGTACTAAAATTATTTCTGCTAGTTGCCACTAGATGTGTCTGATGACAGGCTAAATCTATCCCTAGGTAATGATACATGAAAGTTGCTTATGTGCTACTACCTATTGCCCTGGTACTAAATTAAGTGGCCCTAATCTAATCCAACAAATTGATTAAAGATTACGAGATCATTTTAATATATGGTATGCAAGTTTTGAGATTGAGTAACCTAAAGGGTTAATATGCTTATGGTACGAGTTAATGATGTGTGATGGTAAGTGATATGGGGTATCAGGTTGAATATTGGACAAGGTTATCATAAGATTATATAGAGGGTTAGTAATACGAGGTTTGTAGGGGTAGATGGCTAGTATACATGTGCAGAGATCAGGCTGGCTACCTTCTCTGGGTAGGTGCCAGAATAACTCTTGTGATTGAATGCGGCATTGTGCCTAGGGGAACAGGTGCCAATGAGAGCTTGTGGCTCTTATGGTGAGTTTGGTTTCTTCCACAATTCTTTTTCAGGGTCCTCCATGGTCTGGCTATGGCAGTCCTAGAGGTGACAAAGGCAGCAACTCTGGGGAATGGCCAGAAATGTTGTCAGGAGCAGAATTATTGGTAGCCCTATGAGCTACCTCCTACTCCGGCTGCTATGACAACCATCACAGGGTAGAGCCTACTGCAGGGGAGCCCTTCATTGGCTGCTGCAACAATGGTCATAAGGGTATTAAAGCCACTTCTGACTCCTAGCGGGCTAGTTTCCTGGTCGACCAGTGAAGGCTTATGGGAAGGTCAACCTGAGGTTCATTGTCTGCCAACAAAGGTGATAACGATGCTTCGGGGACTGGAGGTTTGCAATGGACTGTGATGAGCCCCATGTGGTTTGGTGGATCTCCCATAGGAGGATCCGTGACGAGGTTATGTTTTGGCACTGGCACTAACTTTGGGGCCAGGCGCAGAGATTGAACATTGTAGTGGCTCCACTACAGTGCTCATGAGTGGCACTAGCAACGACTTAGGGTCAGGCATGCCTGATGAGTGTCCCGGGGGTGCAAATCCTGAGGTGATGGGAGACAGGGATTTCTGTCTCATGTGGAAGGCAGAGCCTTTGGAGGTTTGACATTGGTGGCGTCAGCTACTGTTTGCTTGCTAGGACACCCAGACCAATTTGTTGAGTACCCTATTGTGTTGCAGGTTTTGCAGTGGAACTTTGTTGGATCAGTCTCCCTTCATGATGGGGGAGGAAACTGTTGGTTGGCTGTGCTTCCATGTATATATATATAATATATATATATATATATAATATATAATATACATATATATATATATATATATATATATATATATATTTATTAATTTATTTATTTATTTATTTACCTTACAAAAATAATTTTCTGATTCCAATGGGACATCGCATTGATTTCAGTGATGTATACATGGGCATAGCGAATAACGGTGATTTCACCTTTAATTTATATATATATATATATATATATATATATATATATATATATAGTATGTATGTATGTATGTCTATATATGTATTGTATGTTCTATATATAAAAAGGTGGGAAATCACCGTTATTTCGCTATGTTAATGTATAACTGAAGTAATAGTTTTGTAAGAAAACAATTTTATCCCAGATAAATGATTCACTGAAACAGGAATTACTTATACATCACTGAAATCACTGCGATGTCTCATTGGAACCAGAAAATGATTTTAAGGTAAACATGAAACGGAAACCGGAACCTCCTTTAATGAAATGTACGTAATTAAAGTGTGACCTACCGTTGTGAAAATTAATTGGACAGACTTCCCCAAGTAAATGAGTTTCTCACCGACGCTAAGTCTTTCAGGAGAAAATGTTACACATTTTACGTTTATCTTTTGAAATTAATGGACGGAGTTTATAAATGCCTTGACTTATATTCACAAAAGCTTTCTTTTATAAACTAGACTCTATCTTGTTGTGGGAATAAACTGCTTTTTAACCCCTACCAATTGATTATATTAGACTTAGAACAAAGAATTTAGGATATAGGCTTATGAGGTCATGTGGAAACAGTTGTTAGGAGAGGGTGGAAAGTAAGGTGGATGAAAGAAAATATGAACGGAGGTTCAGTAAAAGGAATGGAATGGGTTGCAGCTATGGGCCGAAAGGGCGTTGCAAAGAACCTTAAGTAATGCCCACAGTGCACCGCATGAGGGTACACCGGCAGGACCACCTTCCTACGGAGATTTTGATTATATTCACGTTTTTTTACTAACATGGTCTGAAATTGCATTGTTCACCTCGCATAGCTCTTATGTCATTATTATCTTTGCTATTCATACGAACAGAGAATAGAGCAGTTTATCTAAATCATTTTGTCTCTCTCTATAGTATGTAATAAAAAATTACAAAACAAAACAAAAATAGCCGAAAGAGTTAACATCTACAACCAATGATGCAATGTTTTTTTTATGGTGTATATTAAACTTTTTGTTTTTCTTGCCATATTTTTTATTCCAAAGGGTGCTAGAAATATTCACATTTATTTATGTAGCCTTTCAAATCAAAATCTCTATTAGGTATAATTACTATTCACTAAAAAACCACAAAACTAAAAAGATATGTTAAGAGGTATATAAGTGAAAACCATTGTTATATGTTAATTAGCATTTTAATTCAGAACGATTATCATTCTTCACAAACAGTCATGGCAAGGTAGATCGAGATTTTCAGGAACACTATCTGCACCTAACAAATAATTAAGACCTACAGAATGGGCCAAATTGGAGTAGAGAATAATGAACGAAAATGATGATAATCCTGAATATCGACGTGATAGCGCCTTCAATGTGCATGAAAATTTCTGCCGACAAAGATGATTGTGTCGACGAGGAAAAGATCTCCTCAGCAAAATCTGCACCGTTGAAGAACACTTGTAAGAAATAATAAAAGAACACAAGCGAAAAAATGTGCATTAGACTCCTTTAGCTTATTTGCAAGTCCAGAGCACTCAGACGGCTCGTGGCTGCGCGAGCGATCAAAGGAAATTATCTGGACCTTGTCAAGATGGAAAGGGCTCGCTGAAAGAAGCCTGGAACATTAGTGTGTGTGGGGTGGGGGACTTGATTAAGAGGCCCAATATATTTTTGAGATGTTTGGGGAAATTCATGGTTTACACTGAGACGTATGTTAGATCTCAAATTGCTGATTCAGCGCTGTGAAGTAATTTTGTCCTTGGAACCAGGGATGGGAGCGGGACAAAACGCTTTGGAGACAGGTCACCCCCGCTCTCTCTCTCTCTCTCTCTCTCTCTCTCTCTCTCTTATGGTGCTGAATGGCCTTTTCTTGGCCTCAGTGCCTGGGCTTTAACCCTAAAATCATACATCCATCCATCTCTCTCTCTCTCTCTCTCTCTCTCTCTCTCTCTCTCTTGCTTACCCACCTTTCACTAGTATTAGCTGCAAATGACCCCTAACTTGTGTAAGTTAAGTTATGCCTTTCCATTAACTTATAGTATTCTGATTATGAGTGGCCTCTTTGATTGAAAGAAATTAGTGAGTAACGTTCGCCCTCGTGTTCCCCCCTGCCTTATGCCTATGTCCTCTATTTGCAGACAAATGTTGTGCCAGGCTGTGGTAGAATTGGAAATCCTTGAAACTTGCAATCTTAATCTGTCGCGCAAATCTCTAGACGCCGTGACTGAATTGCTCCAGCCACATGTTCTGGTGGATCAAAAGCGTTCCCTGCCTTTTCTTCCTGGACCTCTGTAAATTCATGTAAATATAGTGCTTTTAAAACTAAAGTCGAGCTTTTAGGTAAATTCCTCCCTTCTCAGTAATACCGGCCTTATGCCTGAGTAGTTTACTTTTTTTTCTTTTGTTTGGACCCCTCGTCCTCCAGTCAAGGCCAAAATTTTTCAGTGTTAATTGTATTTCCTGGGAGTGATCGAGGTGGAAAATAGAATAATATATATATATATATATATATATATATATATATATATATATAATATATATATATATGTATGTATGTATGATACATTATTTGGTTGTCATTCAATTTGAATGAAGTAGTCAGCTCACTCTGCCCCACTCCCCACCTCCACCCCCTGTCCTAAAGGCAAAGTCACTCCAAAGCGTTAAAT
>NC_087200.1:16871396-16873896 GCF_015104395.2 Macrobrachium nipponense | reverse complement strand
CTCTATCCCTCCAAGAGTTTCATGATAATTGTGATGATTATCAAAGTCATTACGTTATTAAGTTCCCTCATTAGTTCCTTTAATTACTTCTCTTGCCGGAATGCTTGCGAATTACCTCGAGAGTATAAAGAGGCATTATTGTTCTCTCCTTGTCAAAGTGAATTATTTTTATTTCATACAACACGAAACCTCTTGGGTACCTGTTTTCTTGGTAATGAATGAGGCACTTGTATTGCTGGAAAAAAAGGGACTTAAGAAATTATCAAACCAGGAGGGAAAGATAATTAAATTTAAACTAGTCGCTGTAAAGATCACGAGAAAATACCATTTGGGTTACAAACGAAAACAGATCAGGATAACAAACAACTATTTAAGGAATGTTTGTGATTTGAATCTGTTCCATAAATACTTAGGCCTTGTCTACCTTCTCTAATAAGAGCTCTAACGTGTTTACGCGTTATTCACAGGACTAGCAAACTGACCCATCTACGATGGATGATAAAATACGGGTGCAGAAGTAAAAGATTTTATATGTACTAATTTGTTCAGCAATATTAAAATAAGGGTGATTTTTATACATACCTACTACAGAACCTCTTTGTAAAACAATATTATCTGTTTGTCCCACAACTTAATTTCAAGTTGGCAGAGTCAGTTGCTCTGCTCATCGCCCCACATACAGTTGGGGCCATGCCTGAACATGGGTGACGGCAGAAACACACCAACACGATCCAAAGTCTGGCCCTGCGACTTGTTTGCAGTGAATGAGAAGGCAGTTTGATGGGAAACTGCCTGCGCTGTAACTGGAACGGAAACTGGTTGTCCGAAGGTATCAGAGGAATCCGGGGGATGAACAGACGTTTGCCGGTGTGAGGGCCCGTTGCTATCACTGCTTCGATGACGTGGGAGTTTAGCTCCATAACGGTGTACCTCGTTCCGTTGCAATGTCCATTGGCAGGATCGAAATTCTGAAGCAACATTACCGGGCAGTACTTCTTCAACGTTATTTTGTGTACTGGTAGTCCGATGGATTTAGTTATTCAAAAAATCTGCGGATATTGATGATAATTTTCATCTTCTATTGTCCGATCCGAAATATTCACGACTTTCTCCGGGGAAGTTGTACAGAAATTATGTATGAAAAATCGTAAAGTAACTAAGTCTACGGGAATAACCAGCCTTGTTTCACGGCCAAAAACAGCTCCGTTTCAGGGAATCCCTTCTCACCCCCACCCCCTACAAAGGAGAGGGGTAGGTTGGAATGAAACCCCATTGTTAACCATCTTAGGGGTCCCCCACCATAACCCTGCCAAGTTTCATGCCCATCTGAAACGCCACCGTTTGGCCTTGATTCAATGACAGACAGACAGATTATTACGCCATTATAGTATGATTGTGTTTTAAGTCATATTATATCTGCGTCTTTTCCCTAACATTAATTAACGCTAACGTTACAGTTTGTAAAGGAATAAAAAAAAATGGAATGAGATAACTTTGTGGACTATTTCATGTTACCTGCCTCACCTTTAAATTAATCAACCCTGTAGCATATTTCCTCGACAAGAGGAAATTCTGGGTTACCCAGCCTGAAAACATCGGAAGAAAATAATTTAGTAAAAAAAAAGAAAAAAAAATGGAAAACAAATATACCCAAAAGCGTGTACAGAGTCGGAGCATCATGCTCCTTCTCCAGTTTGGAGGCCATAATATGTCTTCACACTCAAGAGGATAGACGACGCTCCGAAAGTGTATGTGCATTTGAGAATATCTCTCTCTCTCTCTCTCTCTCTCTCACTCTCTCTCTGATAGTGTAAGAAGCTGTTGATATTTGTTTAGAAACTGTTTGAAACCCTTTTGCAACCGTGACCATTGTTCGCCAGGGTAATCCGGAATATTGGAATCTTAGTGTCGCTAATTACACCTTTGTAATCCTTCACCTTAATTAGTGTCACTAATTACCCTTTTGTCATCCTTCCCTTTGCGGGAATTATTCCTCGTTTGTCTGTGATATCCGTATATATATATATATATATATATATATATATATATATATATATATATATATATATATATATATATATATATATCTATAGAACCATGCCTTTCATACTTATAATGAAGTTCATATAGAATTGTAGCAGTGCCCCAGATATCACCTGCAATATTCATACTACAAGAATCCCGAGCAGTACTTTCCACGTATGACCCCCATCTTATAAATTCTATAATCCGGCACTCTCATACCGATTGGTCGTGGTTACATAAAAAATTGGAGTGGTGTACTTATGTATAGCGAACTATACCGACTAGTTTGCTTTATAAATATTTCCAATATTGTTCGTCAGTTTGAAATGAATTGACGTTTACTCTCCCATATACTTTCAGTTGAAGAACAGCGAAAATATGTTATTATAACTAGTTAACTCATTATAAGGGCTCGAGATAAATGAAAACGAAAATCTGTATCTTCTTCTTCCTGGTATGTTTGTTTTCACTTCTG
>NC_087200.1:16858821-16870896 GCF_015104395.2 Macrobrachium nipponense | reverse complement strand
TTCGTGTTTCGCTGTTTTCCAATGTGGTTCGTAGACCTTGATCACATCCTAATCGTATTCTTGCATTTATGCCATTTCTCTGCTCAGAGGATCTGATTCAACGTTATATATATATATATATATATATATATATATATATATATATATATATATATATATATATATATATATATATATATATATATATATATATATATATATATATATATATATATATATATATATAAAATAAACCCCTTTCCACGGTAGAAAACTTACTTCCACTCTCCAGACTGATATGTCATTTCAGTAAGAGAGTTTTGTTACAACTTGGCTTCCAAATCCGTTAGAGGCCCAATTTACAATATGTCGTTCTTGTAAACACCGAAATATTTACACACAACAGCTTTTCCCAAGATACTCATTGTGATAAAAGTGAAATATCCTCACAGAATATCCTATGCAATATTGTTTGTTTGTATGCTCGTATGGTGTTTTTACGTTCCATGGAAACAGTGGTTATTCAGCAACGGGACCAACGGCTATACGTCACTTCCGAACCACGTTGAGAGTGAACTTCTATCACCAGAAATAGTACACATCTCTCACACCTCAATGGAATGCACGAGAATCGAACACGCGGCCAACGAGGTGGTACGCCAACACCATACCGACCATGCCACTGAGGCGCTTATCCTATGCAATAATGTCCTACTAAGATATCTCCTCTCGGTGAAGGTGATCTTGAAGATCCTCCCTCCGTCCGTCACGACTTTCCTCCTTAACCGAAATTCTGCTTCGGGAAATTTATGAAACTTGAGCAGCTCATTCCGGGATTTTTCAGCTCTCGGGTGTTTGGGCGACATTAGGGAGCTTGTTTCTTTAAGGAGAAGTGCAAACAGCGCAACACTAAAAGGCCATTTGCAGCTGAAGGTAATAAATGCAAGGCGGGAAACTTGGGAGGTTTTGAGAAGAAACGGATATGTTCAGGAAAGCAATGTACGACGTGTGAGCATCCACTGCACTGCGTGTGTGGTTACAGAATCCAATGTGCTTGCACACACACACACACACACACGCATCACACATACATAGTACACAAATTTATGTAATATATATAACATATATACATTACTATATATATATATATATATATATATATATATATATATATATATATAGTTTGTACCAATGTACATACATTTCTGACCTAAAAGCCACGTCTATGTGAAGGGAACTTAATCATATGATGAACTATATAGCAGTTTAAATCTATCACTCTTAAATAAATTCTACATAACTTCTTGTCAACTTCCTGTGGTTTAGTGGCAACGCCAAATTTCTCTCTCTCTCTCTCTCTCTCTCTCTCTCTCTCTCTCTCTCTCTCTCTCTCTCTCTCTCTCTCTTTCATTTAGCTATTTATCAGCACCTTTACCAGGGACGAGTTCCGAAGAATCTTCCAATCTTTCTAATTTGACGAACTTGAATGGAATCTCATTCACTTTTTCGTACCGGAGCTTGAAGGCTGTTATGTCCGCATGTTTAAGTCAAATGTACTATACCTCAAAAGCAAAGGAAAAGTTTATCAACTTTCGAAGAGGATGTGGCGATTAGTTGTCATGGAAACCACCTATCTGGTTACTTCTGCCATAATCTGTCCAGCCCTTAATGAAATGAAACCCAAAAAGGGTTCACTCTACATTCAGGTCTGAACTTGGAACTAAAGGGCAAACATACATCCATTTATATATATATATATATATATATATATATATATATATATATATATATATATATATATATATATATATAATATTCAAAGCGTCTGTAATGTAAGTCAAAACCGAATCAAGTACCGATTACTGTGCACGGAAAATTTCTAATTCCTTTTGACTGAATAAAAAATCCCAAATATTTAACAAATATCTTGCACTTTCATCATTCAGGCAGCATCACCACGAACAATGATGCTGGAAGCAAATTCTTCCGCTCCTCAGCATTACAGAAATGCGCCACTTTGTCTCTAGACAAAATATCAACCTGGATATTACTTACAGGATGTTTCCTTCTGCTGATGTATGACTGTGATCAAAATTCTCTATCAATTCACAATAAATAGACGTTAGTCAGTATGTTAATTTTTAAAACACAAAGATAAAAATGAATATTATTCACTATAAATTTCTGTCGTACAACGATATAGCCCAGACAATATGTTATACTGTCATACTCTAATTAAATTCTGTCACAAAACAATAGATCTATGGTAAACAGCTTAGCGTTCAAAATTTCAACTGTGTTTGAATTAAATAGAATTTCTGATGTCACAAAAATGACTCATACAGAAGCAATGATGATCATTCATAAAATCTACCAAATTTTGAACGACAAATCTGGTCGACCATCATCATCTCTCTCGTTTTAAAATTGTCATCTTGCATTTTAAAAGTTGATAAGTATTTTTAGACAGAGTCATCTTCAATGCGACATTTTCCACTTCAGTGGTCAATGCAATGCAATGCTAGGAAAATGTTCCTTTACAGAATATCATTCCTGCAAGTCACAAAAGGCGTATTAAAACTATCTGGAACCGTCATTCTTGCTTAAACAAACGAGTATGTGTTAAAATCAAGAAAAGTTATTCAACTTAGTCAACCCTGATTCAAGAATTCCCAAACATCTCTCTCAAATTTATTCTCTAAAGTAATTCTTTATGCAGAGAAAATTCGACGCTTCTCCATCCGCCTGTTAAAAGCGTCTGATATTTTACAAGCGACGAGGCATCTTACTCTACTCGCGAAAGCGTGGTGCAGAGAGAGAGAGAGAGAGAGAGAGAGAGAGAGAGAGAGAGAGATATCGCAAATCTTATTTTGAACAACCACATGATCTAAAGAGGCTGTATAACATTCAAACGTTCATTTAAAACTAACGTTTTCAAACCATCTGAAGCAATCAGAATCGCTTCATAATTGCCATATATTCAAGAGACGAATGAAACTAACGCCAGGGAAGCCAAAAGTCTAGGCAAATTAGCGTTGAAACTGAAAGATCCCGAGTGAACACGACGTGTAAAGGACTACAGCAGAGATTACCAGATTCTAGATTCGATTTCAGTCTCCTCTTACGCTTTACGATGCATTTTATTTTACGGAAGATGTGGCAATTTCTCGATTTCTCGTTGCACATTTTCTAGGCACAATGAACAGCAAGAATGTTTTACAAGGAGTTCAAGTACGTTTGAAGAACACACGGTGCCAGTGGTGAGTCTGACTGGCATATAATGAAGATCCTCCATTCAATAATTCTGTCTCAAATGGGGCAATGTGTTATGATGCAGTTTCACCTCCTCCAACCTACTACGTACAGACGGCAGCATACTCACACTGTACAAGGTCATCGTAGGGTACTTACTGACCTTTGACCTCCAATGGCACTAAGTGACCTTCAACTTCTCAGAACAGTCTTTTTGGGTATAGCGTTTGTAGTCAACATCCACCAAGTATCTAGTTCACACATAAGGTTAGGCGGGGCCTGAGATTTATTTTAAGGAAACGGGCCTTGTCTTTCCCCGACCCCCATGTGATCGATCTCGGGTTTCTCGCTGGTGAGGTGGGGTCGCTAACGAATAATCCACATGACACACACACACGCACACACACACACACACACACACACACACACATATATATATATATATATATATATATATATATATATATATATCTATATATATATATATATATATATATATATATATATATATATATATATATATATATATATATATATATATATATTTATATCTATATCTTTACCTTGGCTCAGGCGTCCTTATACCTCAGATAAGGAACAGAAAGACTTCATACACTAGATGTGGCCTAAAGGCTACGTACTAATGGGGAAAATTTATTCCTTTATTATAATTCGGGAATGGTCACCTGGCTTCTGCACCAGAATTAAAGTTGTCACATATTGATAACCATATGTGGAATGTATCATTTCAGCATTTGTCCCCAAATACAAAATCTTTGCATGTTTTCGTCTGAAATATTTAATTCAAGTCATGAGTTAATGAACAAATATACCTTTAATAACAGTCCTTACTTTGCGTTTTACTTGATATCAATCACTTCGGTGTTGAACATTGCTATGTATCAAGGATAAACTCGATGACTTCAACACACTCTCACACACATGATGAAATTATCTATGAACGATCCAACTTAATCTTGCCAACTATCCAGTGTTTTCGGCCATTACCATTTCTCATTTTGTAAAGTGATATTCAGGATACTAAGATTATAAACCTTCTATATAACCCTGTAAACTAGTAAATACATGTAATTTCGATGCATGGAGGTGTATATGCCTGAATGAAAAAAGGGAGGAAATGAATAAAAATTGTTTAAAAAATGAAAGAGGAGAATTGATTGCCACGTATTTCCAATGGCTCAAAAGATTGCCTCAGATTTGGGAATCTGTACATTTCGAGTAACTTAAGAGTAAAGAGTCTACAGGGAGCCATTCAATGAGAATATTTTAAGTCTTCCTATCAGTGTCTTTTAACTTTGCTGAAGCACTTTATCCATGAAACGCCTTGCGTTTTATGACCGTCTATGCTTATGCGTGTGAGAGTATGAGGGCGAGATATGTGGAGATACAATGATGTTCATGCATTTAGCTTTGACAGAGTCAACAAACTGGTATATATCAGGCTACTGTTAACGGCGCTCGCTAATCAAGCCAAAGCACTTGTTCGACCCGATCAACAAAGGTAGTACACCAGCTCCCTACATCATTCTCTTTCCTGTTTTCCCTTGGAAAGGGACTTACCGTTACTCTCATACACAAAGGTTAAAATTATGTACTTCTCCTTCTAGCGTGCCACCTGACCTCTGAGACGTTTAGATATAGTTTCACTGCATTGGCATTCCATGAAAATTGTCTGTATGGCATCACAGATCTTACTAGACTAATGCATTAACTTACCTCGGTATGCAGTAGCACACAATCAATCAATCAATCAATCAATATATATATATATATATATATATATATATATATATATATATATATATATATATATATATATATATATATATATATGTATATATATATATATATATATATATATATATATATATATATATATATATATGTATATGGCTTGGACATGTCTTTCACACCACCCCAAGAAAAAGAGCACGTATCAGTATGAACTAGCGGGCCCAGATCTATTTGGATTATACCTGTGTGACCGGAACCAGAAACGAGTGGAGATTCGTGGAAGTGAAGACGTAAGAATGACGTGATTGCCATTGGCGTCGCAAGATACTGGAGGCGATGATAATGATGGTTAGAAGTATAATAATTAATTAAAACAATTTGTTTTTCATACATGTATGAATACGCTACATGAAGACTTTACATGAAGGCGGTAGTGAGGATGATTACCAATATACTAAAAAAAAATTAAGATAGATTTTTTTTTTTAAAGTTCGAAACCGTTACGGCAGACATCGATTCTTCATGCTTTCGCCCTCTTGTGTTCCAGGCACTTCGTGACGTAACATTACGGTCTTGCCCTTCTAAATGGGCTTAACGATGCATTTCTGTTTTCTGTGTAAAATTCCACCGAATCAAGCGTGATTGTTCTCTGCCTAAATCACGATGCATTGTCCGAGGTCCCTCCGTTCCTGAAATAGGTCGGTGATTATGGGCCTTCACTGAAGCCATTTCGATCGATAATGACAAGTCCTTGGATCCTGGTAGTTCGCTCATAAGGTAATCGCCGCATCAGCAGTGATCATAAATATATCTTCCATTAAATATTCAATCGCCAGATGTCGTTACATCATCCGTTTATCGACTTGGAAGTTGTATCCAAATTGAAATTATTCATAAAAGTGTCCATCGTGAAATTTAGGCGATAAAGCAAAGCGCTGGGGTACTTCCAGCCATCCAGCGCTCCAGATAGAGCCTGGACAGAAAGATACAGAGATCCAGAAAATAAACGAAACGAAGCACAAGAATCTGAAAGAAGTCAGAGAGGTTGGACAGCAAGACTGAAGAAAATAAGTTGGGATGGAGGTAAAGGCTAAAAAGTGGGGGCAGATAGGGACAGAAAGGATGCCAAAAGACGCAAGTCAGTGATGCCTACAGTGCACCACGTGATGTGAAATTATACCTGAGGAATGATAGCGCTATTTCCACGTATTCACCGTGGATGAATTTTAAACAGGTGCCTGTATGAATGTGTCTATGCGAGTGGAGTAATTTATACATTCATCCTCTGGATACGAAGGCGCGCACTCGCCATGACAAAAGAAACTTATTATATTGTTCAGCCAATTATTGCGCTTATCAAGTGATAGGCTTCATCTATTAGACTTGGAAGTTATAAATGGAGGAGAAGAGACATCTTGAGCAAAAGTTTATTGGGATGAAAGGAATGAAAATTTCGATTCAAAATTTCTATTAAAAACTTTTTAAAGAGTTCCCTTTAACTCTAAAGGGAAGCTGATAAGGGAGAAGAATAAGACAGATATAAAGTTTTACAAAATTCGTTCATTTATTACAGATATCAGGTTTCGACGAGAGAGAGCGAGAGAGAGAGAGAGAGAGAGAGAGAGAGAGAGAGAAGAGATCAACCTATACTGGTCTAAATTTCACGTCTTCACAAACTGAATAATTACGTTTTTCTAACTTGCACAGAGTCCAACGTCATTTGATGAAATGAAAATTTTCAACTTATTCACGACATTTATACATCGATCAAACCAACAGCGCTTCAACCACTGATACCATGCAAAGTCCGACGATTCTTGCCTATGAGTAGTTTAATAATTACCCACCAATCGGCAGTGGCGTAGAGTTTCCTCAACGCTCGTCAATAGGACATAAGGAAGCCATCACGGAACGGTCCGATTAATTTGAAGCTTGAGAGGAAAAAGTTTGGAACGAGTTTGACATCCACTATGGCCCGGCATTTCACGGCCTCGTTACACAGAGGTTCATTAACTTCCATCGCTAACTATTTGATTCAATTTGTTTGATTTGCTGTTCACGTGAACTGTCACTTTATTCGTGTGACGGAGCTTTCATGTAACAATCTATTAACATTCTAAAAACCTCGTTAAGGGAAACGGGCTAATGATGAGTCATACACTTTGTTTTCCATTTCATCTTACTTTGAGATCTGAACTTGTCTTAAGGAAGTCCGGTTATTAACATTTGTCAATACCCCGGAAAAGGAAATCGATTGATATTGAATTATATACTTTGCTTTTCATCTTATAAGAATTTGAACTGTTCAAGGAAACGGATTAATGTTGAATTATATACTTTGTTTATCATTTCATCTGTTTGAGATGTAAACTCACCTAAAGTGCGTCAGCAACATAATGTAAACCTAAACAAATGAAAATAAGAAAACTGATACCAACTAACAAACTAAAATCTAATGGTACGAAATCAGAGGATCCATTTTCGTAATTGGTGCCCAAAATTATGCAAGGAGGAAAAACGTGAGCATCTCTTAACAACATTTTGATTTAACTTCTACCTAAGATTTCTGTTACCGGCAGAGAATCTAGATGGTTGTTGAACTGCTTAAGACAAGAAATTCTTTTCTCATATATGAGAGAAGGAGCGGAATCTTCCTCAAAAGTACGAAGTTTCAGAGTTCAATTGCTTCTGTCCTATCACTACTCTGACGAGAAGAGGAAGAGAAGAATGATTTCTAATGTTAAGGTACTGCCGATAGTACCTATTCAAATATATCTTACTAACCACTGAAAGCAAAAATGAACTTCTACGAAACTTAAAAAAAAAAGTCAGCATCAGCGGGAAATAAGCCATTAAATTATGTCACTACTTATAATCTTTGGGTTTTAGTCGAATGAAATTTGTTCGTTATTTCTTGTTGGAGTTTTATCTTATATCTCTCTTTCTACCTGTGTTACAATTTTCCCTTCTCCCTTCATTCATGCACGGACGAGAAACAGTGACAGGCAGAAGTAAAGCAGTCAGTTGCCAAGCGCTTGATTTCCTCTTCTGGTTAGTTCATCCAAAGCTCCCTCAAGAGCCAGGGCAATGTAACTTTCTCCTGGTCTTCCATGAATTTTCGATCTACTCCAAAGAAAAAGTTAGGTCGTCTAGATCAACATACTTACTGTTTGTAGTTTCTCATACCAAGGCCAGTGAACGTGGAAGGGACAAAATAATAAAAGCAGTAATTTTAATTGATTTATCAAAAGATACCCCATAAAAAGCTACAGTGAGTAAAGTTGCTCACCTCATTTGAGGTATCTTTCTTGCTTTCTTTAGCCAGCGTTAAAGTATGTTACGAACTCGGCATAAAATATTTCTGGATAATGAAATCAAAGTGCATATGGATTCAGTGATACGAAATCGTAAAACAAAACATATATAATATGAATTAGGGGACATCTAAAAGGGGAGAAAAATTTCATATGAAGATTTTCGTTTCCTAATAATTGCTTCCAATAGTAAAACGTTCTTGTACATAACAGTCATTTCGTTACTAGCAAAATTCGAAGAGATGACAGTTACGACACACAAACGGGAGTACTGTAAACATCAGCGAGATCTTATCACCACTTTTTATTGCTCTTCTCAAACCTCGCTCTTTCTTCTCGATGGGCTCACTGTGTACACGTCTCTCTCTCTCTCTCTCTCTCTCTCTCTCTCTCTCTCTCTCTCTCTCTCTCTCTCTCTCTCTCTCTCTCAAGGAAAGCAAACAAAGGCTTCACCGAAATTCACATCTGTTCACGGTTCTGACTGGCCGAGCAACTCAATATTTTTTTTTTGCGCTGTCGTGGCTGTTGCTTCTTTCTGAACGAATTTCCGCGGTTACTCTGGCTGCATAAGTTAGCTCTTGCAATATTCGCAGGAAGCTCCAATCTTAATGAATGATGCTGAACTCCGACCAGTGGAGTCGAGCCTTCATGAAATTGAAGTCTCGGATGTCATTTCATTTGTGGAATATATGTAATTCAGAACTTCATATTAAAAGAATCGTTTTACAAAGCTTTTCATTTCATTACCTGTCTCCCTCCTCCCACCCTCGCTCTCCGCCTCTTTCTAAACACACACACACACACAAAGAAAACAACTTTCCACGTGATCGCACTTTAAGCGGACAATCCATACCTCGTTTGCCGAGAAAGACAAAATAGTTCTCCTTGTATAACGATCTTCCTCTCTGTTTACCAGTCATCTTACGTCATTATGTCTAAACTTAACGGCATTAAGAGGGAGTCCGTTTTTTAATTTGCTTTTCAATTTTGTTTCTAATTTCCTTTTCAATTTTAATTCTTTCACAAATATTGTATTACTTATTTAGTATCTAATTATATGTCTTTCCCTTCAACCGGATATTTCGAAAGCTCGATTTTTATACGGCATAAATATTAATTCATTTATTAGTAAATGTTAATTTTTCACATTAATCTACACATTTCCTTAACGGATGTGAAGTCGGTACTTATACCATGTGAAAGACTGTGATCACTTCCTCTTATTTACCCTGTTCATCGTCAAGCACAACACGAGATAGGAAAAAATGAAAAATCTTCATCTTCATTGTAAAAGAACGTAATACTTAACTTACTTTAGGATAAGTAGTGCAAAGCCAAAAAGATTTTAATTCAGATGTATATTGGCGTTCCAGTCTTGAAATACAATTCCATCAAAACACAGTATTGCAAGGATGAAAGTCTCCCAAAATTAAAACTACTTTGTCTAACTTACATCAAATTTGCCTCCCGACTGACATGGATGCTGTATCATATCATCTAAATTAAATTCATAACATGAAACATATTTCTCTTTCCGTATCTTGCAAGGGACAACATCATATTGCCTAGGCATTTGAGGACCCGATAATACTTAGCATAAGTTTCCAGTCAAACAAATAAAATCACAGGGTCACAACTACTAGTTTTTCAAATGAATTTAGAAAACAGACAAACGACTCCTTACTTTATTATAATAGATACTCCTATTTGCTCTCCACTGTATAGTACATTACCCTTTCCATGTTAATAGTTGTGAAAAACTTAGCTAATATCAAGAGTTACTTATCCCTCTGTTTTGGCTCAGCTAAACAAAACAGAATCTGGTCTCGTGTCTTTTCATTAACGAGTAATTGAAGCGTCGATTAGACATAAAGGCAATTGTAGATACCGACGTATCGCAGTAAACGAACAGTTTACATTTTAGCGACCAGTAAACGTGTGAGCTTCCCTGACGATCTGACGATATTGTGATTGCATCTCTTACACAACTGAAGTTGTATTTGTATAATTATAAACGGATGTCTCAATGACCGTGGGGCTGACGTTTCTTGCTTCAAAACGCGTTCCTCTAGTTACCTACCTAGGCAGTTTTTTCATCATCACCCAACTACATATATTATCTATAAATCCTGGATAGCTTACGTTTATTCCAATTGCCCCAAAAAATCTAATTTAGTTAAAATGAGGCAAAATACCGTCGCATTCGATCTTGGACGCCTAGTTAACTTTAGGGAAAAATCATCTGAGAATATTTCAACATCTATTGCTACATTGTGTCAAGGGTACCCTTACCAACAATTCTGAAGCAGTTCAAGGACTGCATGTCAGCGTGGAATGAGTGAATTATTCCAGAATCTAAAGCTGAAAAAATAAGACAGCTTAGCCAAGGTCAATTCAATTTGAATGACGTTAGGAATTCATATTGCATTACTTATGAATATAAGAAGCACAGCGTTCTATTGTATCAGTTGAATTTCTGCCGGAGCGTCTGCTATTTCGAATAAAAGTGATACTTGTGATAAGGGCGTGTGCATAGTTTCCATGGAATTGTATTTCAAGACTGGAACGCCAATGCACAGCTGAATTAATATCTTTTTTATTTTGTACTTCTTATCCTAAAGTAAGTTAAGAAATACGTTCTTTTATTTGGTATTTTATACACATTCCGCATATTTCTAAAGTTATCGTAGAATATGTCAAGCGTTTGTCGAACCGTATTTCTTCTCCGCCAAGCACAGACTGATTATTTTTTAACAATAGTGAAAAATTCTCCTGAATTTTATTCAGATATCATCATCACCAATGACATCAAAATAACCTAACACAAATGGAACTTCAGGACTATTCAGTATCTCTTATGTAATGAAAATTATCTAAAAATTAAAAGATGGCTAGAAGCATTTAGTATCAGCTTCAATTCTTACCTTGTGCATCTGAAAATGATTTGGTCTATTAGCAAAATTATTGTGATTTTGAAATAGCTAAAATCTCACTATCCGATTTCATGTTGTGTTATAGACAGAATCCAGATGTGGATTTTTTTAAAATTCCAGATGAAGTAAGCTTCAATATATAAATTCCTCATACTGATTTCCCTCTCTTTCAGTATCATAAACTGCTCCTTCATGTTTGTTTAACTATTGGTAAATGAAACAAATTAAAATATTCAATACGTTCAACTCGTTAATTAAGTCAGACATCTAATAATTTGGTGAAATTCCATTTCAGGATTTTATATGATTATCAAAATGAGGTTAAAACTCATAGGTTAGAAATTAACGTTATTGATAGATCTAAATTACATCCGCTTATGATAATTAAAGGAACGTTTGTCCAATTTATCAGTTTTCCAATGAAAAAATGAATGGCTTATTTGAGAAAAATTCTCTACTACAACCCCATGCAAGATATAAACTCACACACACACACACACACACATATATATGTATATATATATATATATATATATATATATATATATATATATATATATACATATATATATATATTTATCACATCACCGTGATTCATATACATGCATTAAGCTACAAATGTCATTTAACATCGAATCCGCTCTGCCTAGGAATTAATATATTTTCATATATGTTAACCGAAGGGGAATTTTTTAGTTGACAATAATTTCGTCCTCTCGTGGGTTCGAACCAGCGCCCACCGGACACAAAAGAAACAGGACTTCAGTGCGATGGGCGTTGGTTCGAACCCACGAGAGGACGAAATTATTATCAACTAAAAAATTCCCGTTTGTTTAGCAAAT
>NC_087200.1:16798821-16853821 GCF_015104395.2 Macrobrachium nipponense | reverse complement strand
TCTCTCTCCTTCTTTCCTTTCGAAGATAATGAGATAATGGGTTTCAAGGGTAAGTCAGGGTTAAGAATAAAAGATGAATTGAACCTAATATAGAATTTAGACCAAAGCCAAGCACTGGGACCTTATGAGGTCATTCAGCGCTGAAAGGGAAACCGACAGTAAAAGGTTTGAAAGGTGTAATAGGAGGAAAACATCAAAGCAGTTGCACTATGAAGTAACTGTTAGGAGAGGGTGGAAAGAAAGATGGAAGAAAGAGACTATGAAAGGCGGTACAGTAAAAGGAACGAAAGGCGTTGCAGCTTGGGGACGAATGCACGCTACAAAGAACCTTAAGTAATGCCTACAGTGCACCGAATGAGGTGCACTGACGACACTATCCCCTACGGAGTCAATAACTTAATAACTGCAGAGTAAATATGAATTTAAATTTTTATAGGTATTTTTGTATTTATCGAAAGAATACTAATTTTCTGGTGCTACAAGTCGAGACTTTATAGAAAAAAAGCTACTTTATTAAACAGAGAACATCTGATGGTGTTTATGTAATAAATGTCATCTGAGAAATAATATTTATCAGATGACTTTTATTACATAAACACCATCAGATGTTCTCTGTTTTATAAAGTAGCTTTTTTTCTATAAAGTTTCGACTTGTAGCACCAGAAAATTAGTATTCTTTCGATAAATACAAAAAAAAAAATACAAAAATACCCCATAAAAATTTAAATTCATATTTATTCTGCAGTTATCAAGTTTTTGACTCCGTAGGGGATAGTGCCGTCAGTGCATCTCATTCGGTGCACTGTAGGCATTACTTAAGGTTCTTTGTAGCGTGCATTCGTCCTAAGCTGCGCCTTTCGTTCCTTTTACTGTACCGCCTTTCATAGTCTCTTTCTTCCATCTTACTTTCCACCCTCTCCTAACAGTTACTTCATAGTGCAACTGCTTTGATGTTTATATACATATATATAATATATATATGTATATATATATACATATATAATATATATGTATATATATACTATATATTATATAAAACCGTACTTTATGGTTTTGGAATTACTCCCTGACGTAAAATATACTCATGTGATATAACATCCTGAACGCGTGTAAGGAAACAGTTCTGATGAAATGCTATATTTTTTTTCATGTAATTCTATTTGCTGTTCATTTCCTTATTTTTACGGCAATGACTATTCCATAGTGATCAGTTCCACCAATGTCCTGAGAAGAATCTCCTGTATCCTGGAAATTACAGTTTCACGTCACGATTTTACGATCCATTCTGTGATTATGCCACAGGGTTACTTGTGCAAATGCAGTCAGAGCGTACAGACACTATAATTGCGCATCTACAGAATATTTCCAGTTCCAAAAATCGTCCATTTCCCAGGCGGCCCGTAGCATCCACTTCCTCCTTGGCATCATCCAATAAAAGAAGTGAACACGGAGTGGCACTCAGCCCTGGGAAAACGACCTCCATTACTATTTTGAGGTTGATTTTACGTGACGCTGCTTCTCAGGGAGGAAGGTTTTGTGCCAGAACTTACGTTAACGATTCTCTTGTTGATACTAAAAGGAGTTTGGTTAAAGATTCTCTTGTTGGTACTAAAAGGAGTTTAGTTAACGATTCTCTTGTTGATACTGAAAGGAGTTTGGTTAACGATTCTCTTGTTGATTGTAAAAGGAGCTTAGTTAAAGATTCTCTTGTTGATACTAAAAGGAGATTATTTACAGAATCTCTTGTTGATACTAAAAGGGGTTTGGTTTAAAGATTCTCTTGTTGACACTAAAAGGAGTTACCTTAATGTTGATACTAAAAGGAGTTTTGTTACAGATTCTCTTGTAGATGCTAAAGGAGTTAAGTTAATGTTAAGACTGATAGGAGTTTGGTTAATGTTTCTCTAGCTGAAACTAAAAGGAGTTTAATCAAAGATTCTCTTGTAGATACTAAAAGCAGTTTAGTTAAAGTCTCTCTTGTAGACAGTAAAAGGATTTTGGTTAAAGACTCTCTTGTAGATACTACAGGGAGTTTAGTTATGTTGATACTAAAAGGAGCTTCGTTAAAGATACTAAAAGGAGTTTAGTTAAAGATTCTCTTGCTGATACTAAAACAGTTTAATTAAAGATTCTCTTGTTAATACTAAAAGAAGTTAAATCAAAGATTCTCTTGCAGATACTAAAAGTAGTTGAGTTAATGTTGATACTAAAAGGAGTCTGGTTAAAGATCCTCTTGTTGATAATAAAAATATTTTACATAACGATTCCTTAGTTGATAGTTAAACACGGTTTAGGGGAAATCTTAGACTGCTGGATGCGAGAAATTGATTTTATCAATAGAATAAATCATCTTGACTTTATTGCTACTCAACGTTTTCAGTCTCATCCATCTTCTCGATCTGTCTTTCTCGGAATCCACGAGGGAATAAATACACTATTTATCGACAGGGAGGTAAGGCCAGCTAAGAGACATTATGGGACTATCCCTTTTGAAAGAATGATCTCATTTCATATTGAATGAGGTCAAGACCGCGTTCTTACTGTCCGAAATATATATATATATATATATTATATATATATATATATATATATATATATCTAGCGTCTTCCATACTTTTGTCCAGTACATATATACATATATATATATATATATATATATATATATATATATATATATATATATATATATATATATATATATATTATATATATATATATATATATATATATATAGATAGATAGATAGATAGATATGATAGATATATATATCAACGATTCTTTGTTGATATATATACATATATATATATATATATATATATATATATATATATATATATATATATATATATATATATATATATATGTCAACAATAGTATCGTTAACTTACCTTCCTTCTATCAACGTGTATATATATATATGTATATATATATATATATATATATATATATATATATATATATATATATATATATAAATATATATATAGATATGTGTGTGTGTGTGTGTGTGTGACGTAACATACAATTTTTTTCCTGTTTGCATCATTGATAGCGCACAGGCACAACATTTATGCTCACATAATCAAAAGACGTGACCCCACTGAAAACTAAAGAACGAAAAGGAAAGCCTTCAGTCTAGTGAAATGGTAGTGAAATGTTACTCATAAATAAGTACGTATCATCAGATTTACCTAACAATATCAGAACCAAAGTAAGATGACGTCACGGCCTTCCGTCATACGACTCGTCACCTCATCTTCTGATGACTTGCTTTGAGGTAATACAGATATCAGTCAATTCCAGGAACGAAAAAGAGAGTCTGCTACGAATGTGAATAGTGTACTACGAATCCGGAAAGGTTCGAAGTACTGCTCATGAGATTCCTGTATAGCATACGAAGCGGATATATTGAGTCATTTTCATGCATGAGGGATTCCTTTCTGATCAAGTAATTGAAAGGATGAATGTAGCATTGATTACAGTCCCGTGTTTTTTTATTGGATCCACAAATATGAAAGGCACTGGCTTACTGTTGGGATATTTGCAAAGAAGAATTATTTGTCCAGAATTTATATGAATTAAAGAGGATATACTACATACAACGGAAAAATAATACTACAATAAAATAAAATAAAATATTTCCAAATTTATTCCGTCCTTCTTTTCTGCTTTATGCAAATCATTAGAAGCAGATGTCAGTCACCCACCGGTTTATCCCAAATGGAAAAAACTCCCCTGCCATGTTTTTCCTCAACATCTCGTTTTTCCTGAGCTGCTTCAAATCCCTGCTTTCATATATTCGAACTTTGTTTTATCCATTTTATCCACAGCGCGATGCTGTTTCAGAAGATTGAGCCGCACATTACAAAAACAAAACAACGTTGGAATCCTTGTCATGAATGGAAGTTGATCAAACACAATCAATAGTATTTATTTCATCACGGGACATTGGATCTGTTATTCAATTAAGCGCGGAACAAAAAAAAAAAAAAAAAGTTTCATTTTTTGTGTTTGTGTGACTGTATAACATTTCCCAAACAGAGTTTTCGATATACGCTGCGGTGAAACAGCGTTATTGTAGATCTGATGGGAAAACTATAAACAGTAATGACTTGCTTAATTAATATCGAAAACTGGGAATAAAAGAATTAAACTCATACGCATAAAAACAGAGAGAGCTAACTGAAATATATTAGGCATGATCAAAATAGGGATATATAATGCAGCATGAAAGCATATAGTACTGGTATTCTTCTTAGGCACGAAGATATGGTAATTCAGTTGTATTCCACATAGAAAAATGAAATTGGTTTATCTCAGAAAATGCCAAACAGCTTCGTCCTCCAATGGACCTCTTCTTGGAGCGTGTGTGTCCTTAATAAACGCTCCAAGAAGAGGTCCATTGGAGAACGAATCTGTTGGGCATTTTCTGAGATAAACCAATTTCATTTTCCTGTGTGGAATACAACTGAATGAAAGCGTATATACGGAAGCATCTGCGGTCTATAGATTTATAATAAAAATCACACAACAAATACTATTTAGTTAGTAAAGTTATACAGCATCTTGGTCAAAGCTTTGGAGAGAGAGAGAGAGAGAAGAGAGAGAGAGAGAGAGAGAGAGAGAATCTCGTTTCAACCTTACCTCGATACATTTTTAAAAGCAATTTTTCGTAATTAACCAAACCACCAACGCCTTAACCACACAACACAGTACAAGATGTTCAAGTCAGGATGTTCTTATGTTCTTTGAGATCAACCAATAAATAATACTTCACATTCTTCCTTCGCGTTTCATTATATTTCAATTATTACTGAAACGGAAGGGAAAGAGAACTATGTGTAGAATTATGGAAGTCAGACACACATAAATAGTTAAAAGAACAAAATGCGGACTACGTTACTATAATGCCTACGTATCTGAAAGTCACTTTCACTCTCTCTCTCTCTCTCTCTCTCTCTCTCTCTCTCTCTCTCTCCTCTCTCTCTCTATATCTCTTCTCTCTCTCTCTCTCCTCTCTCTCTGTATGTATGTATATACACACATACACACACACACACACACACACATATATATATATATATATATATATATATATATATATATATATATATATATATGATATATATATATATGTATTATATATTATATATATACGTATATATGTGTGTAGTATATATGGTCACAAGTAAAACGTGAATTTGTAAATAAGATCTTAGTGTTGTTAGGTCACCAATAAAAACTTAAAACATTGTTAAAGGAAAAAGAATATTTAATTATGAAACTATGTATTGCATGTGCTTCGTTGCCGTGCAAGACCTTATTATTAATTCTGCTGGGTCATCAACTTATAATTTGTCAAAGTGGCTTCTCAGTGAACTGTTAACTCTTCTTGAAAAATTTCAGGGTTTTCAGTATAAAAAAATAATGTGGACTTTGTAAACCGTTTCAAAAGCTGTAGCATCAATTACGAATTTAAAATGATTAGCTTTGTTTGCTGTAATTTGCTTTTTCACCAAAGTTCCAGTTGACGACCTGGCGACATTTTTAGCCGATGAGTTGGATAACTATGAACTTTCTCTGCCAACCGAGACCATTTTAGAGTTATAAAACTTTTTTTTATTATGGAATGTAAATTTACTTTCAATAGCAACTTCTATGAGCAGAAGATTGGTATGGCGATGGGGAACCCTTGTCGTTGCAGCTTTTAAGCAACATTTACATGACGTTTTTTGAAAAGAAACTTTTGTCGTATATTTTACCGGCGAATGTTCTTTGGTTTAGGTATGTTGATGACATATCTTGTGTATGGCCGTTGTGTGAGGATGTGAACCGATTTTTAATTAGATTAAATGCGCTACTTTCCTCTATATAATCCACACTTGAGGAAGAAAAAGATTCAATTTTAATTTTTAGATGTAAATGTGCATAGACAGGGTAACAGATTTAAATTTTCAGTTTTTAGGAAACCTACAAATGTATGTTCTTACATTCACTTTTACTCCAATCACCACTGTTTTTAAGAGCAATAAGAATTTGTCCTGACTTATAAAAAGATTTAAATTTCAATAAGATTTTGTCCTGACTTATAAAAAGATTATAACAATTTATGATATTGATTTTTATCATATTGTTTTCAAACTGAAGTACCCTACATTTTTAATTTATGTTGATTTAAGAAAGGCTAAGAAAACATTGTATGCAGTTGACCATGTACGTACGTACAAGCTTTTGATCATAGTTATTTGCTTGTTTTACCTTTTGACTACAGGTTTCTGTCTTTGCCAAAAGTGTTTAAAGTTAACAATATTAATGTTGTTTTCAGTAGCACTCAGTCTGTGGGAACAATTTTGATAAAGAACTCTCCCCATTTACAATCAGGTTGCATATACGAAATTCCATTTAGAGATTGTAATAAAAAATATATTGGTCAAAGCGGTAAACTGTCGGCATCAAGATTAAATCAACATAAATATTGCGTACGTGTAGGAAATACATCGAGTGCCCTCTTTCTACATATGAACAATTTTAATCATGTAATTATCTGGAAAAGTTCAAAGAAAATTTTATTTTGTGGAGATGTTATTAAAAGAAACATTATAGAATCTAACATAATAAAACATATAAGTCAAGTAGTGTTTTTAATATTAGCAACGTACAATATAAACTAGATAACTGGCTTACGAACTGTATCGTTGACAACTTCTTAACTATGTAATTGACTGCTTAGTAGTTTCATTTCCGTTTGTAGTATTTGTCCTGCAGGTGTAATTCTAGGTTGTGGACCATTTGCTTCTTGACTAGGCTGTTTGGTTGATCTATATCTTACTGTTTTTCGTTTTTTATGTTTACCTTTGAAATTTCGAAGCTGTTTTTCATTCACATGTATTTGTACCCTGATGAGGTGTATCATATATATATATATATATATATATATATATATATATATATATATATATATATATATATATATATATATATATATATACATGTGTGTGTGTGTGTGTGTGTGTGTGTGTGTGTGTAAATTTGAAAGCAATCGCCTTTGTGGTATTGACCTCATTGATGCATAATTTTTCATATTTATATTTCCTTACCTCTGTTTTCAATAACTCTTCAAAGTTCTGGTTAATAATACATGAAGGCGTCCTCCGCTCTATTTATACCGACAGGATTGGATTAAGGGGTTTACCATTTTTCTTGGTTATAATTTTGGTTTACAATTTACAATGAGGTGGGTTAGTCGTTCATCATAATATTTACATAATATGCGTTTGCTATTACATGGTAAAACTATGTTACAGTGTTGGTCTACATTCTATTTCTACAGCTTATATTCCTAATAAAATTGTTGATATGTTCGCGTTAGGTATTTTGGCGTGGCTCCACTCGGCGTTCTTGACCTTGACCCTGACCTTGGATCCGTCTTCTCGCTCGAACAGACGGTGCAGAACCGTCACCTGTTTCTTTGTGGCTATAAAACTGCTTCTGTTATTGTTATGTCCCGATATGAATTGCATCTGTAGTGTTGGAAGATGGCTCCTGTGTTTCTGTGGGGAAGTAATCTTCGTCAGAGGGTCGTAGATGTCGTGCCAATGTATTTTTCTCTGGAAGGACTGACTGCATTCCTCCTTCGGGTAAGTGAATTAATAAACCAGTGGTAGTCACCTCCTTGCGCTGTTTTTCATTACAGATGATCCAAGTAGATTTCATTTGCAACACTCCCCGTATGCGTATGTCGGTATAGAGGGCTCGTGGCTTGACATTCTTTTGAATAATCTTCTTCATGAGGTTGCTATTGGTGTTATATTCGTTGTTAAAGTTAGTTTAGTAGTACATCTGTTGTCTTGTTTTCTTGTCGCGTTGGTCTGCAGTGTCGTCTTGCTTGTAGTATCGGTTAAAAAAACTTGTCTGATTCTGATCGTATCATGTTTTTAAACCCGGACTGTTTATAGGACACTGGGCATAGTAGATTCACATCAACCTTACACACACAGTTCTCCACCTGGCCTCTACCCTAAACCTTACACCCACAGTCATCCACCTGACCTCTACCCACAGTCTTACACACACAGTTATCCACCTGGCTTCTGCCCACATCTTTACACCCACAGTCATCCACTTGGCCTCTGCCTGCAACCTCACACCCACAATCATCTACTTAGCCTTTACCCACAACCTTACACCTACAGTCATCCACCTGACCTCTACCCTAAATCTTAAACCCACAGTCATCCACTTGCCTCAACCCGCAACCTTACACCCACAGTCATCCACCTGGCTTCTACCCTGAACCTTATATCCACAATCATCCAACTGGCCTCTACCATAAACCTTACACCCTCAATCATCCACTTAGCCTCTACCCACAACCTTACACCCACAGTCATCCACCTGGCCTCTACGCTAAACCTTACACCCACAATCATCCATCTGGCCTCTACCCTAAACCTTACACCCACAGTCATCCACATGGCCTCTACCCTAAACCTTACACCCACAGTCACCCACCTGGCCTCTACACTAAACCTTACACCCACAGCCATCCACCTGGCCTCTACCCTAAACCTTACACCCACAATCATCCACTTAGCCTCTACCCACAACCTTGCACCCATTGTCATCCACCTGGCCTCTACCCTAAACCTTACACCCACAGTCATCCATCTGGCCTCTACCCTAAACCTTACACCCACAGTCATCCACTTGGCCTCTACCCTAAACCTTACACCCACAGTCATCCACCTGGCCTCTACCCTAAACCTTACACCCACAGTCATCCACCTGGCCTCTACCCTAAACCTTACACCCACAGTCATCCACCTGGCCTCTACCCTAAACCTTACACTCACCGTCATCCACATGGCCTCTACCCTAAACCTTACACCCACAATAATCCACCTGGCCTCTACCCTAAACTTTACACTAACAGTCATCCACCTGGTCTCAACCCACAACTTTACACCCACAGTCATCCACATGGCCTCTACCCGCAACCTTGCACCCACAGTCATCCACCTGGACTCTACCCCCAACCTTACACCCACTGTCATCCACTTGGCCTCTACCCGCAATCGTACACCCACAGTCATCCACATGGCACCTACTCTAATCCTTACACTAACAGTCATCCACCTGGTCTCAACCCACAACTTTACACCCACAGTCATCCACATGGCCTCTACCCGCAACCTTGAACCCACAATCATCCACTTGGCCTTTACCCTAAACCTTATGCCCACAGTCATCCACCTGGCACCTACTCTAATCCTTACACCCACAGTCATCCACTTGGCCTCTACCTGCAACCTTACACAAACAGTCATCCACTTGGTCTCTACCCTAAACCTTACACCCAGAGTCATCCACCTGGCCTCTACCCACAACCTTACACCCACAATCATCCACCTGGCCTCTACCCTAAACCTTACACCCACAGTCATCCACTTGGCCTTTACATACAACCTTACACCCACAGTCATGCACCAAGTCCTCTACCCGCAACCTTACTCCCACCGTCATCCACTTGGCCACTACCAACAAACTTACACCCACAGTCATCCACTTAGCCTCTACCCACAACCTTGCACCCACAGTCATCCACCTGGGCTCTACCCTAAACATTACACCCACAGTCATCCACCTGGCCTCTACCCTAAACCTTACACCCACAATCATCCACTTGGCCTCTACCCACAACCTTACACCCTCAATCATCCACTTAGCCTCAACCCACAACCTTGAACCCACAGTCATGCACCAAGTCCTCTACCCGCAACCTTACACTCACAGTCATCCACCTGGCCTTTACCCTAAACCTTACATCCACAGTCATCCTCCTGGCCTCTACTCTAAACCTTACACCCACAGTCATCCACTTGGCCTCTACCTGCAACCTTACACCCACAGTCATGCACCAAGTCCTCTACCTGCAACCTTACACCCACAGTCATCCACTTAGCCTCTATCCACAACCTTGCAGCCACAGTCATCCATCTGGCCTCTACCCGCAATCTTGGTTTCTACCCTAAACCTTACACCCACAGTCATCCACCTGGCCTCTCCCCGCAACCATACACCCACAATCATCCACCTGGCCTCTACACTAAACCGTACACTCACAGTCATCCACCTGGTCTCTACCCACAACTTTACACCCACAGTCATCCACTTGGCCTCTACCTGCAACCTTACACCCGCAGCCATCCACCTGGCCTCTACCCTAAACCTTACATCCACAGTCATCCACCTGGCCTCTACCCTTAACCTTAAACCCACAGTCATCCACTTGCCTCAACCCGCAACCTTACACCCACAGTCATCCACTTGGTCTCTACCCACAACTTTACACCCACAATCAACCACATGGCCTCTACCCTAAACCTTACATCCACAATCATCCACCTGGCCTCTACCCGACACCTTACACCCACAGTCATCCACTTGGCCTTTACCTGCAACCTTACACCCACAGTCATGCACCAAGTCCTCTTCCCGCAACAATACTCCCACCGTCATCCCCTTAGCCTCTATCCACAACCTTGCACCCACAGTCCCTACTCTAAACTTTACACCCACAATCATCAACCTGGCCTCTACCCACAACCTTACACCCACAGTCATCCATCTGGCCACTACCCACAAACTTACACCCACAGTCATCCATCTGGCCTCTACCTTAAAACTTACACTCACAATCATCCACCTGGCCTCTACCCTAAACCTTACACCCACATTTATCCACTTGGCCTCTGCCTGCAACCTTACTCCCACAGTCATCCACTTAGCCTCTATCCGCAACCTTACACACACAGTCATCCAACTGGCCTCTACCCAAAACCTTACACCCAGTCATCCACCTGGACTCTCCCCACAACCTTGCACCCACAGACATCCACCTGGCCTCTACCTGACACCATACACCCACAATCATCCACCTGGCCTCTACCCTTAACCTTCCACCCACAGTCATCCACCTGGTCTCTACCCACAACCTCACACCCACAGTCATGCACCTGGCCTCTACTCTTAACCTTACACCCAGAGTCATCCACCTGGTCTTTACCCACAACTTTATACCCACAGTAATACACTTGGCCTCTACCTGCAACCTTACACCCACAGTCGTCAACCTCGACTCTACCCTAAACCTTACACCCACAGTCATCCACCTGGACTCTACCCTAAACCTTACACCCACAGTCATCCACCTGACCTCTACCTACTACCACAAGTCACCACCCACAGTCATCCACGTGGACTCTATCCACAACCCTACACCCACAGTCATCCACTTGGCCTCTACCCTAAACCTTACACCCACAGTCATCCACCTGGACTCTACCCTAAACCTTACACCCACAGTCATCCACCTGGACTCTTTCCACAACCCTACACCCACAGTCATCCACTTGGCCTCTACCTTAAACCTTACACCCCACACAGTCATCCACCTTGGCCGGCTCTACCTGGCATCTACCCTAAACCTTACACCCACAGTCATCCACTTGTCCTCTACCCGCAAATTTACACACACAGTCATCCACTTGACCTCTACCCTCAATCTTACACCAACAGTCATCCACCTTGCCTCTACCCTAAACCTTACACCCACAGTCATCCACCTGGCCTCTACCCTAAACTTTACACCCACAGTCATCCACTTGACCTTTACCCGCAACCTTATACCCACAGTCATACTTGGACCTGCCCTTAACCTCTACCCAAACAGTTCAATCCACCTGGCCTCTACCCTAAACGACACACACAGTCATCCACCTGGCTCCTACTACCCTACCTTTCCACCACCCGTATCACTTGGCCTCTACCGCACCTTACCCACATCAGTCATCCACCAGGCCTTACCCTAAACCTTAGACCAACACCGTCATCCCACTTGGTCTTCTACCTCAAACCTTAAACCCAACAAAGTGTCAATACCACCTGGCCTCTTCCCAAACCCTTAAACCTTCCCAATCCCAAAGTCATCCACCTTGGCCTTGTCCTAACCCCGTAAACCTTTACACAACACAGTCATTCCACTTGGCCTTCTACCCTACAAATCCTTACACCCAAACAGCATCCATCCAGGTCAATGGCCTACCCTAAACCCTTAAACCATTAGTCATCCCACTTGGCCTCTTACCCTAAACCTTAAACCCCACATCATCCACCAGCCTCTACCCTTAAAACCTTTACACCCAGCACAGTCATCCACTTGGCCTTTACCCGCAACCTTACACCCACAGTCATCCACCCTGGCCTCTACCCTTAAATCTTTATACACAGGTCATCCCTTGGCCTATCGATCCACTTGGCCTCTCCCCGCAACCATACACCCACAGTCATCCAATTGGCCTCTTCCCTAAACCTTACACCCACAGCCATCCACTTGGCCTCTACCCGCAACCTTACACCCACAGTCCTCTCCCTGCAAAACTAAATCTACAACACTCTAAACACAGCCATCCATCGACAGCCCTAAGCATACAATCTTAAACTCTCGATCCTTGATTCATAACTTACACACCCACAACCCGCACCTTCAACTTTGCACACACAACGTTACTGTCACAACAATGTACTCAGAACTACACAACTCTTCTACAGCCCTCCACCCACAACCACCACTCACAGCTAGTTTGAGATGTCTCTTATACAAACTTGGTTAAATGCTACAGTTAGAATTTCTTGTAGTAGTAGGCCTAGAGTGTACAGAGCCATGCACGTAGCATTTACCTTTTATTCGTTAGAATATATATTTAGAATATAAAATAAATATCAAAGAATAGAAATTGAATGCTAGGTGCATAGCACTATAGACTTTAGGCCAAATCGTACATTAACTCGTAAGTGTAGCATTTAACAAAGTTTTTATAAAATGTATCTCATGGTTTTAAAGGGGGATTTTTCTGCTTTTACTTTACATATCTCTCTCTCTCTGTCTCTGTCTCTGTCTCTCTCTCTCTCGTGTTGTTTTTGGCAGATATTTTATGGACGATGCCAACCCTCCCTATTTTTCCGGGCTTGGGACCGGCACTAAATTGAGCTGGCTTGCAAGCCAGTCCAATTCAGTGGCTAGGTTAAAATGTTGTTTCCCACAGCAGGAAACTGAATAGAATAAAGTCATCCAGTCAGACTCAGTTGCTGAGCTCATCCTGACTGGGACCAAAGGGCAAACATGAATGGGTTACAGAAAGACCCGATGACTGTGGGATTGAACGCACACCCAAAGCAACATAAGAGCAACCACCATGAACACCTTTGGGGGGGGAAGCCGTGGGGGGACGGCTTTCAAAGGTGGGGGGAATCATGGGGTCCCTCCGACGCTGCTGAAGATGTGCGCTCAGTCCCATGGTCGTCGAGTCAGTCCGTGACTCACTCATGCTGTCCTTTTAGGTGGGTCTTCCAGCTGGCTTAGTCCTCCTTTTCCTCGGGAGTCTCGGCTCTGAGGGGCCTCAATCTTCACTGCTTTGATGACAAGTTTTGTCATCTGGTTTTCTGCTGGAAATTTCACAGTTCTTGTCAGAATCTCCACGGGTGAGTTCCGTCAACGTCTGAGTTAGGACGTCCCACTGTTTCGGGTAGTTTGTCCTCTCCTGCTGGGCATCGCAATATTTCCTGTGTTGTTTCTCCTTCCTCAACCACAGGTCCTCATCTTGCTTCTCCTTTTCATTGATGCTGTCCAGAGTTTCAGTTCCATGCTGCAGTGCAATGTGCTGCAGATGGAAGTTCCTCTGAGCTGTCCCATGGAGAAGAGTCATTAGCATGTATTTGTCCTGTTCCCTCAGAGCCTCTTCCTGTCTCCTATGGCGCTCCATGAGACGCTGTTGTTCCCTGATCATATTTTCCTCTTGTATCCTCCAATTTTCTTTCAGATTTTCACATTCCGTTCTAAGTTGCTGCAGCTTTTTTTCACCTTCCTGCAGTTTGTTCTCCATCTTCTTCCTCTGTTCTTGATGGTCTTTTTCATCTATCCTCAGCGTCTGTACTTCTTTTTCCTTTTCCTGTAACATTTGCTGCCAATGTACATTTTCCCTCTCTTCTTTAATCAGAAGATTGACAGCATTTTCTAATCTGTCTACCAACTCTAGCTTTTCAACTCTGAGTTGTTCCTCCTTGCCTAAGAAATCTTTCATTTGGTCCTCCCTTTTCTGGACCTCTTCCTCGAAATCGTTTGTGAGTTTTATCGCCTGCTTGCCTGCCTCCTCCAGCAAGCTGTCCAGTTCCTTGCTGTGATTGAGAGCAACGCCTAGTTCCTCCAAAAGTTCTTCTTTTTCACATATCAATTTCCTTTTCATGTTTAGGAGGTTTTCAATTTGGAGGTCCCTGTTATTGAGCTCTACTTTGAAGGTTCTCAGGGAAGCCGCCATCTCATTTCCTCTCTTCTTTTCTTCTCTCAACAAGTTTTCCATCTCCTTCCCATGTTGGAGAGCATCCTGGAGATTTCTGCTCCTCTGTTTCTCCTTCCTTAAAGATTTCAAAAGTGAATTTATTTTCGAGTGGTTTCTGTTTACCTCATCCTGAAGCATGGCGTTCTCTCCTCCTAGTTCTGCGACCCAGTTCTTCATAACTTGGGCTTCTGCAGCCAGAACTTGTGTCAACTTCTTCTCATTGTCTAACTCTTTCTGCAGTGAAGTCACTTCTGATTCTTTTGTTGCTAACTCTTCTTTACACTTTTCCTTCTCTCCTCCTAGTTCTGCAACCCAGTTCTTCATAACCTGAGCTTCTGCAGCCAGAACTTGGGTCAACTTCTTCTCATTGTCTAACTCTTTCTGCAGTGAAGTCACTTCTTCTGCTTTTGTTGCTAACTCTTCTTTACACTTTTCCTTCTCTCCTCCTAGTTCTGTGACCCAGTTCCTCATCACTTCTAGCTCTTCGGCCATAATCTCAGTTTTTGCTTTTTCTGCACTTAGAATTTCTGATGTAGAGACCAACTGAGATTCTTTTTGACGCAAAGCTGATTCTAGCAACTGAACTTGATCTTCTAGTACCAAGTTCTTCTGGGTCTCGTCTGTTAGGTTTTTCTCAAGCTCACAATTTCTATCTTTTACGTCAGCTGCTACCTCCCTAAGTCTAGAGTTTTCCGATTCAGTGAGCTTGAGTTTTCCTCGGAGAGCTTCCTGGTTGTCTTTAACGTCCATCAGTTGGTTTTCCATTTCTTGTACAGTGCCTTCAATGGCCGTCATTTGCATTTCCAGAGTCCTCAGTTTCTGTTGGTCGTTCTCAGACTCTGTTGCTTGACGTGCCAGTAATTCTTGCAGATGGTCGACTTCCCTCTCCTTCTGTTCTAAGGCCTCCCTGTAGTCTACTACGAGCCTCATCAGATCTTCATTCTCTGCGTCGAGAATTTGATTGAAAGTTTCTATCTTTTCAAGTCTGAGGCTCAGTTCAGTTTCTTTCTCTTTGGCTCTCTGCAGTTCTCTTTCTTTGTCGACCATCTCCTTCTGAAAGAGCCTTTCCATTTCCCTCTCGTCTTCGTCCCTTTTCTTCTTCCCTAGAGACGCTATTTGTTTCTTCAGTTCTTTATTAAAGATGTCTGTCGTCTCTCCTCGGTCTAGAGCCAGCTCCAAGTCGTGAACTTGTTCTTTTTGACGGCAGACACTCATCGCTGCTGTGTCGTCTGCCTTCTTTTCCAGCAAAATATCTTTGCCTTCAAATTCACGTTGAATGCGCTGGATTGTCTTTTCTGCTTCCTGCAAGAACTGTTCCATTCTAGTGTCGTTAATCTGACTCTTTTTCAGGGATTCTTGTAATCTCTGCATTTCTACATCTGGCTGTTCTTGATGTAGTCTGGTCAGGTCTCCTTCCTCCAAAGTGCTTTCCAGTTGTTCAGTTTCGGGGGTCTCATCCAGTTCCTCCTTGCCGCCTTCCAGATCTTCCAGTTCTAGACTGTCTTCAAGTCTAGACACTCTGCTCACATCAGTTTCCAGTTGTTCATTCTCACTCTCGCTTATATCAGTTTCAAGGTGTTCTTCACTCTCATTCATACCAGTTTGATCATCATCTTCACTTTCGCTGATATTTATTTCACCATCTTCCTCGCTGTTACATACATCAGTTTCATCATCATCATCTTCCTCGCTGTCACATACATCAGTTTCATCATCATCATCATCCTCAATGTCGCTCATATTCATTTTATCGTCATCCTCACTATCATACTCATCCATTCGTTCGCTTTCCATGCATTCTTCCAGTTCATCAGATATTCGTCCAGACATTCCATACTTCCAGCACACAGCAAGCACCAAGACTGCCAACAAGGCCAAACCTGCAAGAGGTTTGGCGAAGGCAAAAGATGGCGCAGTCAAGCTGCTGTTAGATTGATCGACAATAATTTCTGGTTCGAGGTAATCGACAGCGGCATCAACAAGAGCACTAGGTACTCGGAAACACTGTCAACTCCTCGACAACAACAGAAATCAAGCAAGTCGTCCATGATTGTAGCGTACAAGTCGCCGAATATGAATGCCAGTATCACAAGTAATATGCAATATAGCTCAAACATGATGAAATGTCAACCTTCTACGTTTGCTTTCTCTATGTCTAGATTTTAAAACTTCCACGAAAAAGGACTCCGGTTTCGGAGCCGCTTCTTGAAGATCCGAAGAACGCCTTCGATTGCTGGTTCGGCTCCGATGGATTCTTCTTCTTCGCTGCTGTTGTGGTGAGAGAGTCTCCGGCTTCTCCTGAAGCCGGAGCTGCGGCTGCATTTGTCCTTCTGGAGGAGGAAGGATCGACGATGCCTCTCGACCTCAGAGGAATGCTCGGAACGGAAAAGTTTTTCTGTAATTTTCACCTCCTACGAATTTCTTTACTTATCACCGCCCACGAAGTCATAAGTTTTTCAATTTTCAGTTAAATTTTTAGTCAGTAATAATAATAATAAAAATAATAATAATAATAATAATAGTAATAATAATGATAATAATGAAGTTACTATTTAAGCTTAAAAATGTGGCCCATTGGTGTCCGTTAATATTATAATAATAATATAGCTATATTATTTTGTTTAACACACACATACACACACAGACATATATATGATATATATATATATATATATATATATATATATATATATATATATATATATATATATATATATATATATATATATATATATATATATATATATATATCATATATATATATAAATAAATACATACATATACATACATACATATATATTTATATCGGTACATAATATATATATATATATATATATATATATATATATATATATATATATATTATATATATATATATATATATATATATATTATGTACCGATATAAATTTATCGGTACATAATATAATCATATATATAATATATATATAAATATCGGGATATATATATATATATACATATATATATATATTATATAATATATACATATATATATATATATATATATATATATATATAATATATATATATATATATATATATATATTTATATATGTGTGTGTGTGTTTGTGTGTTAAACAATAATAATATAGCTATTATTATTATAATATTAACGGACACCAATGGGCCTCATTTTTAAGTTTAAATAGAACTTCATTATTATTATTATTATTATTATTATTATTGCGTGAATATTGGACTTATGACTTCGAAGGAGGAGAAGTGAAGAAATAAAATTCATCATCATCATCATATATGACTCCTTGTTCTAGAACAAAATGTACTTTTTTATAACTAACTTACCTGTTACCACTTGTGGGTGACTGCTTTTATATATATATATATATATATATATATATATATATATATATATTATATATGTATAATATATATATTCGTATATATATATATATATATATATATATATATATATATATATATATATATATATATATTCAAAAGCAGCCACCCACCTGTTTTTTGCTTCTTTTGGAATATATGTTTTTAAGTTGTTTTAACCTTTTTTTATCATGTCATTGTGGGTCAATCATTTCTGAAATGTGCCATATAGTGCCGTAGGCGGTGTCATTGGCTTAGAGTTACTGCAGGTTTAGGGCTAGTGATCTTTCAACACTGACCAGCATATTCGGACAGAAAATTATTAACGACTAGAGCCGTAGGCTGTGGCAAATGTGCAATCTAGCGCCGTAGGCTGTGTTCAATGCGATATTTAGTGCCGTAGGCTGTGTTATTGCAGTGATAGGGTTAAGAGTTCATTTCATAGTGATAAGCCTATTCGGACAAGCATGTTCTGACAGAAAGTTATTACCTTATTTTTTTGGTTTGGTATATGATTTAGTAACGTCCACATTTATATTTTTCCCACTATGATGGGCCAAGATTATACAACTGAATGAATGGAAAGTAATCATTTTATTCAATTATTTATACAGTGCTTCTGATGTCTGTTGATTTGGAAACAATAATCGGTTACATCATCTATAACGGTGTATCATGTTCCTCTGCTAGAGCATTGATCTGTCCTATCAACTTGTCCCTTACTCCAGAATCCACTCGTAAACACAGCGGTTCCTCTGTCCATTCCAGGATTCGTTCGAAATTCCCCTAATTCCCCGTCCGTCGGGGAGTGATTTACTTCCGCCTTCCTTTGTTTTTCTCCGAACGACTCTTCTGAATAAACAGACTGCAAATTGAAATAGTTGATCATTCCTCGACTGAAGAAACCGTGTTTCAGGTGGTTACCATTGATTTCCTTGGCTTTTGATCTGTGCGATGCATGAAAGCACAAGGTAGGTAGGAAGTGTTAAAATGACCAGGAAACAGTGCCAGGTTCCTTTGCAAGAAAAAGATATCACCAAAATCTTGTGTAGGAAGAGATTGCGTTAGTTACCGTACAGACCGCTCTGAGTTGGTTTTTATTTTAGTGCGCAAATACGATTTTGGATCGTTTAACGTTAAAAAAGCGAGTCTGGTTATTCCACTCTCTCTCTCTCTCTCTCTCTCTCTACCATATGGCAGACTAGTAGGAAGAAATAGGGAAGAAATGGGCATAAAACACGTGAAAACTATTCCCGAGGAGGAGTACCTCTGTAGAGGCGGTAGAAAGAACCCCATTACCTCGATTTTTTTCTCTCTCTCTCTTTTAACAAATGGTCCTTTAAAATAGCTAGATAATATCACTAGAACATACCTCGTCTTGTGTAAGCCTATAGGTAGAGGTAGAGAAAATGTTTTTATTTCAACATGAAGTGATTTGCAAAATAAGCGGCATTCAGCCATAGTGTGTTTAGGAGGTTGACCTCGCCCTAGCAATCCTAACTTGTCTGGTATCTCTAAAGAGGTCTCATTCCTTTTATATATATATATATATATCTATATATATATATATATGTAGTATGTATGTATGTTTGTGTTATTTTTCAGGTTGCCAATGGCTTTCTTTCATAATGAATAATTTTATATCATATCTTACTATAATGGGCGGTATGTCTGTCCATCCGCCTTTCAATCACGGCCAAACAGCTGGTCCAGTGGGCATGAAACTTGGCAGGTTTATAGTGGGGACCCGTAAGATGGTTTATAATAGGGTTTCATCCTACCTTCCTCTCACAACTCCCCCCCCCCCCCCCCCCCCCCAAGGGGGTGGGGGTGAGAAGGGATTCCCTGAAACGTAGCTGGTTCTGCCCGTGAAACGGGGCTGGTTATGCCCGTAGACTTACTTACTTTACGAATTTATGATACATAATTTCTGTATACATATATTTGCTAGTATTTTATAACCTTTCTAAGGTTATAACTTACTACTCAAGTACTTCTGTATGTGCATCGGCGTGTCACTTATAAAGTACCTTCATAAACAATTTAATGCCTCAACTGGGACTCGCATGGAAGTAATTGTTAGGATTACATTTTATTTAACCGGATCAAAGACCTTCTTTGCACAGAAAAGAATTCAAAATTATTAAGAAACAAAGCAAATATCAATAATGTGTAAATGAATATGATACTCCGTATTTCACGATGTCTATCTAAAATTATTTTTTAATTAAAGAGTAAGTGAAATTTTTATATACAGACTGGGGTGAAATATAAATGTATTTTAAGATTATATAATTATAATTCCAAATAAGATTGACAAAATCTGAATAATCAGAAGTTAATGAGAAAAATTAATTCTCAATTTTATTGGAACTAAGAGCTGATTAAAATTTCCTAATAGCTGATTAAAATCCCCTAATTGGGAGACCACGATGCAGAGAGAGAGAGGAGAGAGAGAGAGAGAGAGAGAGAGAGAGAGAGAGAGATTATCAGAATTGCGAGAACAAAACTCATATACAAAATATCAAGAAATAAAACAGGTTCTGAACAAGTACTACACAGCATCAAAGAAACTGGGGAAAAAATTGAAATTTAAACTCCCGGGCTCAGAGATGTAAAACCTAGAAAGATTAAATGAAGTAAGGATTGCAACGATGGCCCTTAATAGTTGTAGAATAATTCTGTTTGGTCACATAGGACATGTCAGTGTCTGCAAGGGATTTGCTTAATTACGTTGACCAACTTCACAGTTAAGTATGTTGAAAGAGAGGTTTCATTTATTCCTTATTAATTTATGAACAGGAAAGACAACGCTGGAAATTTCAGCGACAATATTCCATTTAATGTTTCAGTACCTAATTTCGACCATTAAATAGTCTTTGGCAAAACCAAAGCATCGAATGTCGCACTTAACAAAGCAGCTGTTGCCTGAGAACCCTATTACGGTTCCCATATAACGATGCTTCCAACTTCTGTCCTTTCCCATCGATACATTACCTACGCAAAGGCCATTAATGGCACAATTACCTACACCGAGTTTAGCTCTACTACAATTCCACGACCAACCTATCAGTTTAATGGACCACCTGTTGGCCATCTTAGGTTCTAAAATATATTCAGAACAATTAACCATTGATAATCGTTAATGCTATTTAGTCATTCCAGAATTCAGTAAAACTTGCTAGTGATACTTGAGTGTGCAACGGAATATATTTTTGACGATTTGAGCATCTTCAGGAAATAAGACATATCAGTTCCAAAGTTCTTTTACCATTAATTACTCTGTAGTACATGGAGTTGGTGCTTTTGAGAGGAATGGAATTTATCAAGTAGTCACCCGAATTTCTTTATCTCTGTACAGTACTGCCTTCTGACATGAAATAGGAACTTTTCATAACTCACGTTTGTTATAATCTTGGGAGCCGTCTAAGATAACAGCAGAGGAAGTGCTAAGTGTAATTGCCCCTTGACTATCATTTCTCATATAATTACATTTCATCAACATTCATTCAATTATCATTACGGAGTCTTTGTACTGACAACGGCAGGGCGTAATTTGTGCTGTAATGTTAATCCTCACTCAGGGAGAGCCATCACCTCTCTCTCCTCATGCTCCGATTATTGAAAGTAAAGTTTTTCTTTGGGTATTGCCAGAGATTTTTCCTGTGCAATGCTGGAGGTCTGTTGGAAAATCTGTGGAGTTGTTCCCCTGATAATTTGGTAACTGACATCACGTTAGGGATATATTTTGTTTATTCGTTATTACTTACCTATTTCCATTACCCCAGATGAATTTCATCCCGAGTAAGAAATGATATTTTTTCACAGAAATCTTGAAGTTCCACGTTGGACGAGTCGATTTCGCGCTCGGCTACCAATCCGGTGGTCCGAAGTTCGATTCTCGGCTCAGCCAACGCGAAACCAGAGGAATTTATTTCTGGTTGATAGAAATTCATTTCTCGATATAATGTAGTTCGGACCCCACAATAAGCTGTAGGTCCCGTTGCTAGGTATCCAATTGGTTCCTAGTTACGTGAAAACATCTAATCCTTCGGGCCAGCCCTAGGAGAGCTGTTAATCAGCTCCATGGTCTGGTAAAACTAAGATATACTCCAGAAATCTTTCGCCATTCCAGGGATCGAACTCCATAAGCAGATTTTATAAGAATGGGTTTGCGTCAGTCTATTTCTTTTCATTAATTGCCACTTCACCTCTCAGTTTTGGAAGAAGCTTAGGCGAAGTATAACTCCCGGAATAGATGTATCAAGATACAATTTGATAACATGACAGTTGGTTATATTAGTGGCTTACTTGCGAATGTTATTATCGACAACTAAAAGCCACAGTAGCATTAACAATATATTTATGTACAGGGTTAAAAATGATAAAAATGGCCGTCTCGCAAACAGAAACAATCGGGCAGGGGTTATCTGACGAACAATGTTAAAGGAATCGGCCTTGGACCAGTTTCTTGAGTTGTTGTAACACTCCCTCCAATGTTTAACACCATCAGGACTGAGGAGGAATACGGAGCAGTCTCCGAAAGTCTCTCCCTGTACACGAATAAATTTTTAACTCTACTGTGGTTTTTAATTGTCAATACTATAGTCTCGTTATAGGGGTTCCTTAGTTCAATATTATTATTATTATTACTATTTATTTTTTTTTGCCTATCACAGTCCTCCAATTCGACTGGGTGGTATTTATAGAGTGGGGTTCCGGGTTGCATCCTGCCTCCTTAGGAGTCCATCACTTTTCTTACCATGTGCGCCGTTTCTAGGATCACACTCTTCTTCATGAGTCTTGGAACTACTTCAGCCTCTAGTTTTTCCAGATTCCTTTTCAGGGATCTTGGGATCGTGCCTAGTGCTCCCATGATTATGGATACAATTTCCACTGACATATCCCATATCCTTCTTATTTCTATTTTCAGGTCTTGATACTTATTCATTTTTTCCCTTTCTTCTTCTTCAACTCTGGTGTCCCATGGTATTATGACATCAGTGAGTGATACTCTCTTCTTGATTATTATTATTATTATTATTATTATTATTATTATTATTATTATTATTATTATTATTATTATTATTATTATTATTATTATTATTATTATTATTATACCTGAGGTACCTACTACATAGCTAAGGTTTGCACATGATTATGCCCGCTTAGTTCTATCATTTAAATCTTTTTTTCTCTGTTAAATTATGCCTTTGATAGTTCAGGTTATGTTATCTGTATGATCCCTTTTTAATGGTTATCAGTGTAGGTCATTACAGTCAAAATGTTCTATGTTTGCGTATACTTTACAGTTATTTGTCTGAATGCACATCCACTAATTATCAGTTGAGAAACCAGGCTTATTTTAAAATTAGCTCCATTAATTTCTGTGACTAATTTTTCATTCAGTTTTGTCATACGAATCACAACATATCTTGCCTCATGATCGTTATTACCTAATGCAACGGGAATTTAGATCATATAATACCATCAGGAAAAACTCCACTTAATATTAGTTTTAAAGGTTCGTTGATCATTCAGATGAAAAGTCATGTAATGCCAGGTAATAAAGACCCTATTTAAAGTAACCCAGGAGTTATAATGGTAGCTTTTTCCGTATCGCTTTTGTCGTAATAAACGCACTCTTCGGATGAGTAACTGAAATTAAGCCTAATTACTCTCTCTCTCTCTCTCTCTCTCTCTCTCCCTAAACACTGGTCCCTTAAACTTTCACTGAGCCTCGCCAGATCACACGAGAGGATGGAAAATATAATACACGTGCTAAAAAAAAGTACTTCGGTTCTTTTGATCATTATGCCCGTATGAAGACGTAATTAAGGGATTCGGCTGCACGGGGGAAATCAGAGGGACTAATTATAAGGGGGAATGTAAGTGGAAAAAGTGTGGTTTAATTATCGCGTCTTTGTTTGATGTGAAATGACGACGGAAAGCTGTGGAGACGTGTTGTTGTACCCTAATGTAACCCGTTTTAAGGTGAATAATAAGCCTTTACTGCTGTAACACCTATTCATGATTCTCGTAACGGTGCCAGGTGGATAGGGAGAGGGGGTGATAGCCTACAGTACACTCACTTGATGCACTGTAGGCGTCACATCATCCCCAGCTACACCCAGAGCCTTTTACTTGATCTCGCTAACTATGGGTAGTATTAAGCTTTAGTAATAATTGGAGGTATAACAGAAGTTATTCCATCGAAACGAAACGTCGAGGAGGCCTGAAGACAAATCTCGGCACCCAAAAATTAGAAGGGGAGGTAGAGTTTCAATTTCACGAACGATTTACTAATTTCACAATTATCATCTTTCCATACAGTGATTCATGCCGCGTACCTGGTTTATGAATGTATGTCTTACTTGTGTTAAATCACCTTTTCGTATTCATTAAGGAGAGGAAAATTATTAAACCAGGAATGAATCTCCTCTCCTCTTCGTCGTCTCGTGTAGAGACATTAATTACGAGATTTTTCTTAGCAATGTTGGCATATATTAACGTATAGCTCGATCTGTTATTAGTGCAATTTTTCGTTGCAGATTTGCTTTAGTTAAAGAGACTGTGAGTGAATTTGTGAGGGATTGCTCTCAAATTTTTCATAAAGAGAGAGAGAGAGAGAGAGAGAGAGAGAGAGAGAGAGAGAGAGAGAGAGAGAGAGAGAGGGAGAGAGAGGGTAAAGATATTTTAAAAATGAAATTATTTGTTTTTGCATAGCTTTGTAATGAGAATTGCTGATCTGATTATTATATTGCAAATCGTAAGTATTTGAGAGAGACTCGGTATACCTAGGAAAACCGACCAAAAGAGGTAGGTCTTAATTTGTGTAGATTGTGTACCTTCTCGCGCTTGCCTGCATATTTCCAAGCGTTGTTCATAATTAAGTAATTACAAATTTGTTTCATATCGTCTTGTCTCGTTCTCCTTCTTTCAACTTGATCGCCTTGTCCCCTACTCTGATTTCTGTTGATGCATTAACGCTTTCGTAAGTTTCAAGTTTCTTTTTGCTCATTTTGTCCCATACAGAAAATTTTCCTTCTTGTTACTTGTACACAAGTATCCACACTTGCCAGTTTCTACAGTCTTCCTCACTGAAAAGGGCAGGTTGAAGAGGAACATTGCTGTTTGTAACATACGCAACAACTCAGGACAAAAGCGGGCATCTGCCTTGTTGGGTTTTCATGCTCTAACAGGCTCAGATATGTCTGGTAGATTTATGTGACTTTTTGCATCTGTGTTTTATACACTGAATATATAGCGAGTACATTTATATTTAATATCAGTATGGATTACAGTATCAAATTTAGAGTAACAGTTGCCACTGTAGATGCCATCTTGATATTAGACATGTCAATAATGCACCGAGCCTTAATTTGATGGTTCTATTGGTTTCCTTGTGTCAGAAAACCTATATTTCGAGACTTTGTTTATAATTATATCTCTTGTATTTGCGAAGATATTGCATTGTTGCTAGATTGAGGACGTTTTGGACGCCATCTTGGATTTTAGACCCTTAGAATGTAAAAAAAAAAAAAAAAAAGGCCCTTAAAATTTTTTTTTTATATCATATACAAAAATAATCAGGCAAGTTTTAGCTTTTACCATATATATATATATATATATATATATATATATATATATATATATATATAATATATATATATATATATATATATATACATACACACACACAAATGTTTATTTCATGACAAATGAAACCTACACTATTCTTTCAGACTCCATTGTATGGACTTCTTTTAACATTTCAGAAACGTCTCTCAATCGTATTCCTTTATGCAAGTCTTGTTTTTATTGAAAGGAAAGTGGCGAACTTTTCCAATACCTCTCTGGATGACAGAAGTTCGCGCAACTTGCTTGATTGATTGAAGGCCTCTTGGTATCGAATTACGAACTCCGATGTTCAGAAGGAAAGTGTTTGAAGTTTTGGAATTAACCCGTTCTATTTTATTAGCGATTAGAGTACCATTGTGACCTTGTTCTAAAGAAAGCTGGAAGCCTTTATTGCTTGAAAATATTCAATAACGTTTTCAATAAGTTATTCAATAACTTCTTTTAAATCACAAATGTCGTTCCTGAATCTCGTCTGAAACGACTGATAATTAAAATGTAAAGAGGAAAAACTAACAACTCGAAAGCTCAAGTGAGTCTCGTGGGTTTATCGATATATCCAAACACTCGAGTTTCTGTCCCATTCGCCGTTTTCTCACTATTTGCTCTTTTTATTGTGACTTTTTTCCTCTTTCTATAGTGATTTTTTTTCCCTCTTTCTCTAGAGATTTTTATTCTCTGCCGTTCTTGTAGTGGGGACTTCGATTCCCGTATACTCAGACCATTTTGTTTTCCAGTTTTCCAGAGGAACCACGGGGCATTGTCTCTTCCATGGTAGAAGGAAGATATTAAAGGCGAGTAATGAAAAAAAAAAAGGTCTGCAGGAAGGTTCGAATATATATATATATATATATATGACAGCGGGCAGACAGCTACACATTCCAACAGGGGTTCCAGCAAGACAACAGCTTACATGATAAGTTTATTAGAGACGTTTCGTGCCCCAAAACATTGGCACATCATCAGTCTGGAATAAAAATTTTATTCTTTTTTAAAAAACAGTAAAATAAAGTAAAAGGTACAATCCAAAAATATGAATTATTAAAAGAAGCTTAGAAGTATTAAAAGACTACCTATCAGTTCAGAGAACAAGAGCAGAATGACTAGAAACGTGAGGACCGACCAAACTACACTTCAGGCCAACGAAAGGGGAGTGGCAGAGACGTAATTGTTTAAATTAGGCGACAGGTGTTTAATGTAAAGTGACTCAAGTGTAGTTAGAGAGGATGCTTGGGTTGTTGAGGTAAGGATAGAAAAATGTGTTTTTTCCATAGGAGGCATGTGTTCGAATACTCGAGAGTTCGGGATTCGATATCCTGGATCCCGTCCTATAGCTGAGTCCCATGTGACTATAATAACGGACTTGCAACAATCTCCGTGTTGAGCCAATATAAGTACCAAGGCATCTTGGGCATTCATATTTATAGATTACATTGGACAACATAAAATCTTGAAGCTTATCCTTGTAATTGAAGAGGCTACCTATCTTTTTGGATTTACAGGGATTAGGGTTAGTCTTAGGTAAACCTAATTCTTTTTCTATAATGTTTTTTATATTCATGCGTAGTTTATCTGTGTGGATGAAGGGAATTGATGCGTACATATTAAGTTTAGGTACGTTGAAACTAGCAGGGGGTGGAGATACGTAATTAGAAACCATTTATTAATAATATTAAGAACAAATTGCTTTGGGTAGGAATTAGCTGTAAAAAATTTCAGTAAGTACTCAATTTCATTATGGAAAGCAGACCAGTCAGACGTATATTTAAATGCTCTGTGTACCAACGTAATGACAGAGTTAGCTTTAAAGCCATAAAAACACGAACTGTAAAAATTATTTCCCAATCCAGTAAAAGTACTCTTGCGATATACACTAGTATTAAAACGTTGTTCACTCCTAGTAATTTTTACATCCAAGAAGGCTATTGAATTGTTGTTTTCAGTTTCTATGGTAAATTTCACGTTTGGATGAACAGTGTTGATATAATCAAGAAACTCGTAACATTGCCAACTGTGTTTAAACAGGGTAAAAGTATCATCAACGTACCTTCTATAAATGCTGGTTTAAAATTATCAAGGGCAACTATTTAAAAAATTTTCTTCAAGATGACTCATAAAAAAGTTAGCAAATAAAGGTCCTAACGGTGATCCCATAGCAACTCCCTCGACCTGCGAGTAAAGCTGTTTGTTAAAAACGAAAGCCGAATCTTGCACAGCAAGTTCGAGTAGTGTCTTAAAAAGGTGTCTGCTAAAACCGTGAAATTCTTCTATACCCTCATAAACTTTATTAAGAATAATGTCTATGGTTTCTGTAACTGGAACATTAGTGAACAACGATTCGATGTCAAAACTAGTCATAATTAGTTCACCATCTTGTTGAATTATTGTTTGTTGAAATTCAAAACCATTTTTTTTAAAACATATTGCGAGTTTGAGAAATCAGTTAGTAATTGAACTATAAATTTGGATATCTTAAACGAAGGGCTGTTATAAGCTGACATGATAGGTCTTAAAGGTGTACCTTCCTTATGAATTTTTGGCAAGCCATAGAGAATACTGAAAGAGGAGCCGGTAACTAGTAGTTCCTGGTAAACATTATCACTAATAATACCTTCTTGTTTAATTTTTCTTAGAAAGCGGTTTATTTTATCCTCCCGTTTGTAAATATCTGCAAAGTTGGGTTCCCCTATACATTTAAATTTGGTTTCATCAGTTAGTATTAGGTTCATTTTATTCAGATAATCACCTCTATTAAGAATTACCACGCCTTTTCCCTTATCAGGTTTACATATTATTAAGTCTTTATTTTTACTCAGTTTTTTAAGGATTTCCATATCTTCTTTTCTAAAGAACGGGGCCCAATTTGTTTTTAGCTTTTTGTATACATCATGTAATGCCAAGGAGATTTTTTGTTGCAAGGACTCATGTTTACGTGTCCGAGGTTCTTAATTCTTTGGAACAATACCTCAAAAGGAAAAAAGAAATGTGGAAAGTTCGGTCTGTAAGATGGAATGCAAAAGTCAAGGCCAAAAGACAGTAAAAACTCTTCTCTCTTAGATAATACATAGTCTGACAAATTAAAAATACAAGAACAACGAACATTAAAATCAGGAGTAAAAATACCTAAAGCTTTCAGCTTTCTTTGGTGGCGTGTGTGTACATTATCAATGAATAAATTAACAGTTTTGGTAAATAGTTTTTTAAAAATAATCAGATCCAACATGGATAACAGTGGGAATAATTGTTCTCGAGTTTTCTTTGTCATTTCTTCATGTAAACATCGTCCAGGGCACGTTGCTTGGTATGGATCTCTCTTGACAGCAATTCGTCCAAGGCATCACGGTAAAATGTGGTGTGGTACAGCGAAGACTTGTAAAGCTTGAAGCGAACGAACTTCGGATATATACGGCTAAGCTGGCAGAAGCGGAGAAAGTCGAGATCACATTTGGCCTTCTCGTGTTTGGTGGTATAATTTTCTAGGGTCCTGGCAAGGGATAGGACTTCTGACGGATATCTAGGTTGAAGCAGTTGCGCGAAGTGGCGGACGGTCCTCAAACGAATCCTGAGCAGAAACAGGAGAGACAGCAGCAGACGCAACATCCCAGCGGAAGAAATACAATGACAGCGGGCAGACAGCTACACATTCCAACAGGGGTTCCAGCAAGACAACAGCTTACATGATAAGTTTATTAGAGACGTTTCGTGCCCCAAAACATTGGCACATCATCAGTCTGGAATAAAAATTTTATTCTTTTTTAAAAAACAGTAAAATAAAGTAAAAGGTACAATCCAAAAATATGAATTATTAAAAGAAGCTTAGAAGTATTAAAAGACTACCTATCAGTTCAGAGAACAAGAGCAGAATGACTAGAAACGTGAGGACCGACCAAACTACACTTCAGGCCAACGAAAGGGGAGTGGCAGAGACGTAATTGTTTAAATTAGGCGACAGGTGTTTAATGTAAAGTGACTCAAGTGTAGTTAGAGAGGATGCTTGGGTTGTTGAGGTAAGGATAGAAAAATGTGTTTTTTCCATAGGAATCTTGCATTTTGAGGCATGTGTTCGAATACTCGAGAGTTCGGGATTCGATATCCTGGATCCCGTCCTATAGCTGAGTCCCATGTGACTATAATAACGGACTTGCAACAATCTCCGTGTTGAGCCAATATAAGTACCAAGGCATCTTGGGCATTCATATTTATAGATTACATTGGACAACATAAAATCTTGAAGCTTATCCTTGTAATTGAAGAGGCTACCTATCTTTTTTGGATTTACAGGGATTAGGGTTAGTCTTAGGAAACCTAATTCTTTTTCTATAATGTTTTTATATTCATGCGTAGTTTATCTGTGTGGATGAAGGGAATTGATGCGTACATATTAAGTTTAGGTACGTTGAAACTAGCAGGGGGTGGAGATACGTAATTAGAAACCATTTTATTAATAATATTAAGAACAAATTGCTTTGGGTAGGAATTAGCTGTAAAAAATTTCAGTAAGTACTCAATTTCATTATGGAAAGCAGACCAGTCAGACGTATATTTAAATGCTCTGTGTACCAACGTAATGACAGAGTTAGCTTTAAAGCCATAAAAACACGAACTGTAAAAATTATTTCCCAATCCAGTAAAAGTACTCTTGCGATATACACTAGTATTAAAAACGTTGTTCATTCCTAGTAATTTTTACATCCAAGAAGGCTATTGAATTGTTGTTTTCAGTTTCTATGGTAAATTTCACGTTTGGATGAACAGTGTTGATATAATCAAGAAACTCGTAACATTGCCAACTGTGTTTAAACAGGGTAAAAGTATCATCAACGTACCTTCTATAAAATGCTGGTTTAAAATTATCAAGGGCAACTATTTAAAAAATTTTCTTCAAGATGAATCATAAAAAAGTTAGCAAATAAAGGTCCTAACGGTGATCCCATAGCAACTCCCTCGACCTGCGAGTAAAGCTGTTTGTTAAAAACGAAAGCCGAATCTTGCACAGCAAGTTCGAGTAGTGTCTTAAAAAGGTGTCTGCTAAAACCGTGAAATTCTTCTATACCCTCATAAACTTTATTAAGAATAATGTCTATGGTTTCTGTAACTGGAACATTAGTGAACAACGATTCGATGTCAAAACTAGTCATAATTAGTTCACCATCTTGTTGAATTATTGTTTGTTGAAATTCAAAACCATTTTTTAAAACATATTGCGAGTTTGAGAAATCAGTTAGTAATTGAACTATAAATTTGGATATCTTAAACGAAGGGCTGTTATAAGCTGACATGATAGGTCTTAAAGGTGTACCTTCCTTATGAATTTTTGGCAAGCCATAGAGAATACTGAAAGAGGAGCCGGTAACTAGTAGTTCCTGGTAAACATTATCACTAATAATACCTTCTTGTTTAATTTTTCTTAGAAAGCGGTTTATTTTATCCTCCCGTTTGTAAATATCTGCAAAGTTGGGTTCCCCTATACATTTAAATTTGGTTTCATCAGTTAGTATTAGGTTCATTTTATTCAGATAATCCCACCTCTATTAAGAATTACCACGCCTTTTCCCTTATCAGGTTTACATATTATTAGTCTTTATTTTTACTCAGTTTTTTAAGGATTTCCATATCTTCTTTTCTAAAGAACGGGGCCCAATTTGTTTTTAGCTTTTTGTATACATCATGTAATGCCAAGGAGATTTTTTGTTGCAAGGAACTCATGTTTACGTGTCCGAGGTTCTTAATTCTTTGGAACAATACCTCAAAAGGAAAAAAGAAATGTGGAAAGTTCGGTCTGTAAGATGGAATGCAAAAGTCAAGGCCAAAAAGACAGTAAAAACTCTTCTCTCTAGATAATACATAGTCTGACAAATTAAAAATACAAGAACAACGAACATTAAAATCAGGAGTAAAAATACCTAAAGCTTTCAGCTTTCTTTGGTGGCGTGTGTGTACATTATCAATGAATAAATTAACAGTTTTGGTAAAATAGTTTTTAAAAATAATCAGATCCAACATGGATAACAGTGGGAATAATTGTTCTCGAGTTTTCTTGCATTTCTCATGTAAATCGTCCAGGGCACGTTGCTTGGTATGGATCTCTCTTGACAGCAATTCGTCCAAGGCATCACGGTAAAATGTGGTGTGGTACAGCGAAGGACTTGTAAAGCTTGAAGCGAACGAACTTCGGATATATACGGCTAAGCTGGCAGAAGCGGAGAAAGTCGAGATCACATTTGGCCTTCTCGTGTTTGGTGGTATAATTTTCTAGGGTCCTGGCAAGGGATAGGACTTCTGACGGATATCTAGGTTGAAGCAGTTGCGCGAAGTGGCGGACGGTCCTCAAACGAATCCTGAGCAGAAACAGGAGAGACAGCAGCAGACGCAACATCCCAGCGGAAGAAATACAATGACAGCGGGCAGACAGCTACACATTCCAACAGGGGTTCCAGCAAGACAACAGCTTACATGATAAGTTTATTAGAGACGTTTCGTGCCCCAAAACATTGGCACATCATCAGTCTGGATAAAAAATTTTATTCTTTTTTAAAAAACAGTAAAATAAAGTAAAGGTACAATCCAAAAATATGAATTATTAAAAGAAGCTTAGAAGTATTAAAAGACTACCTATCAGTTCAGAGAACAAGAGCAGAATGACTAGAAACGTGAGGACCGACCAAACTACACTTCAGGCCAACGAAAGGGGAGTGGCAGAGACGTAATTGTTTAAATTAGGCGACAGGTGTTTAATGTAAAGTGACTCAAGTGTAGTTAGAGAGGATGCTTGGTTGTTGCGGTAAGGATAGAAAAAGGTTTTTTGTTTTTTTCCATAGGAGGCATGTTCGAATACTCGAGAGTTCGGGATTCGATATCCTGGATCCCGTCCTATAGCTGAGTCCCATGTGACTATAATAACGGACTTGCAACAATCTCCGTGTTGAGCCAATATAAGTACCAAGGCATCTTGGGCATTCTATTTATAGATTACATTGGACAACATAAAATCTTGAAGCTTATCCTTGTAATTGAAGAGGCTACCTATCTTTTTTGGATTTACAGGGATTAGGGTTAGTTTCTTAGAAACCTAATTCTTTTTCTATAATGTTTTTTATATTCATGCGTAGTTTATCTGTGTGGATGAAGGGAATTGATGCGTACATATTAAGTTTAGGTACGTTGAAACTAGCAGGGGTGGAGATACGTAATTAGAAACCATTTTATTAATAATATTAAGAACAAATTGCTTTGGGTAGGAATTAGCTGTAAAAAATTTCAGTAAGTACTCAATTTCATTATGGAAAGCGACCAGTCAGACGTATATTTAAATGCTCTGTGTACCAACGTAATGACAGAGTTAGCTTTAAAGCCATAAAAACACGAACTGTAAAAAATTATTTCCCAAACCAGTAAAAGTACTCTTGCGATATACACTAGTATTAAAACGTTGTTCACTCCTAGTAATTTTTACATCCAAGAAGGCTATTGAATTGTTGTTTTCAGTTTCTATGGTAAATTTCACGTTTGATGAACAGTGTTGATATAATCAAGAAACTCGTAACATGGCCAACTGTGTTTAAACAGGGTAAAAGTATCATCAACGTACCTTCTATAAAATGCTGGTTTAAAATTATCAGGGCAACTATTTAAAAAACTTTCTTCAAGATGACTCATAAAAAAAGTTAGCAAATAAAGGTCCTAACGGTGATCCCATAGCAACTCCCTCGACCTGCGAGTAAAGCTGTTTGTTAAAAACGAAAGCCGAATCTTGCACAGCAAGTTTCGAGTAGTGTCTTTTAAAAAGGTGTCTGCTAAAACCGTGAAATTCTTCTATACCCTCATAAACTTTATTAAGAATAATGTCTATGGTTTCTGTAACTGGAACTTAGTGAACAACGATTCGATGTCAAAACTAGTCATAATTAGTTCACCATCTTGTTGAATTATTGTTTGTTGAAATTCAAAACCATTTTTTAAAACATATTGCGAGTTTTGAGAAATCAGTTAGTAATTGAACTATAAATTTTGGATATCTTAAACGAAGGGCTGTTATAAGCTGACATGATAGGTCTTAAAGGTGTACCTTCCTTATGAATTTTTGGCAAGCCATAGAGAATACTGAAAGAGGAGCCGGTAACTAGTAGTTCCTGGTAAACATTATCACTAATAATACCTTCTTGTTTATTTTCTTAGAAAGCGTTTTTTATCCTCTCGTTTGTAAAATATCTGCAAAGTTTGGGTTCCCCTATACATTTAAATTTGGTTTCATCAGCTAGTATTAGGTTCATTTTATTCAGATAATCACCTCTATTAAGAATTACCACGCCTTTTCCCTTATCAGGTTTACATATTATTAAGTCTTTATTTTTACTCATTTTTTAAGGATTTCCATATCTTCTTTCTAAAGAACGGGGCCCAATTTGTTTTTAGCTTTTTGTATACATCATGTAATGCCAAGAGATTTTTTGTTGCAAGGAACTCATGTTTACGTGTCCGAGGTTTTAATTCTTTGGAACAATACCTCAAAAGGAAAAAAGAAATGTGGAAAGTTCGGTCTGTAAGATGGAATGCAAAAGTCAAGGCCAAAAGACAGTAAAAACTCTTCTCTCTTAGATAATACATAGTCTGACAAATTAAAAATACAAGAACAACGAACATTAAAATCAGGAGTAAAAATACCTAAAGCTTTCAACTTTCTTTGGTGGCGTGTGTGTACATTATCAATGAATAAATTAACAGTTTTGGTAAATAGTTTTTTAAAATAATCAGATCCAACATGGATAACAGTGGGAATAATTGTTCTCGAGTTTTTTCTTGCATTTCTCATGTAAATCGTCCAGGGCACGTTGCTTTGGTATGGATCTCTCTTGACAGCAATTCGTCCAAGGCATCACGGTAAAATGTGGTGTGGTACAGCGAAGACTTGTAAAGCTTGAAGCGAACGAACTTCGGATATATACGGCTAAGCTGGCAGAAGCGAGAAAGTCGAGATCACATTTGGCCTTCTCGTGTTTGGTGGTATAATTTTCTAGGGTCCTGGCAAGGGATAGGACTTCTGACGGATATCTAGGTTGAAGCAGTTGCGCGAAGTGGGGCGGACGGTCCTAAACGAATCCTGAGCAGAACAGGAGAGACAGCAGCAGACGCAACATCCCAGCGGAAGAAATACAATGACAGCGGGCAGACAGCTACACATTCCAACAGGGGTTCCAGCAAGACAACAGCTTACATGATAAGTTTATTAGAGACGTTTCGTGCCCCAAAACATTGGCACATCATCAGTCTGGAATAAAAATTTTATTCTTTTTTAAAAAAACAGTAAAACTAAAGTAAAAGGTACAATCCAAAAATATGAATTATTAAAAGAAGCTTAGAAGTATTAAAAGACTACCTATCAGTTTCAGAGAACAAGAGCAGAATGACTAGAAACGTGAGGACCGACCAAACTACACTTCAGGCCAACGAAAGGGGAGTGGCAGAGACGTAATTGTTTAAATTAGGCGACAGGTGTTTAATGTAAAGTGACTCAAGTGTAGTTAGAGAGGATGCTTGGGTTGTTGAGGTAAGGATAGAAAAATGTGTTTTTTTTTTCCATAGGAATCTTGCATTTTGAGGCATGTGTTCGAATACTCGAGAGTTCGGATTCGATATCCTGGATCCCGTCCTATAGCTGAGTCCCATGTGACTATAATACGGACTTGCAACAATCTCCGTGTTGAGCCAATATAAGTACCAAGGCATCTTGGCATTTCATATTTATAGATTACATTGGACAACATAAAATCTTGAAGCTTATCCTTGTAATTGAAGAGGCTACCTATCTTTTTTGGATTTACAGGGATTAGGGTTAGTCTTAGGAAACCTAATTCTTTTTCTATAATGTTTTTTATATTCATGCGTAGTTTATCTGTGTGGATGAAGGGAATTGATGCGTACATATTAAGTTTAGGTACGTTGAAACTAGCAGGGGGTGGAGATACGTAATTAGAAACCATTTATTAATAATATTAAGAACAAATTGCTTTGGGTAGGAATTAGCTGTAAAAAATTTCAGTAAGTAACTCAATTTCATTATGGAAAGCAGACCAGTCAGACGTATATTTAAATGCTCTGTGTACCAACGTAATGACAAAGTTAGCTTTAAAGCCATAAAAACACGAACTGTAAAAATTATTTTCCAATCCAGTAAAAGTACTCTTGCGATATACACTAGTATTAAAACGTTGTTCACTCCTAGTAATTTTTACATCCAAGAAGGCTATTGAATTGTTGTTTTCAGTTTCTATGGTAAATTTCACGTTTGGATGAACAGTGTTGATATAATCAAGAAACTCGTAACATTGCCAACTGTGTTTAAACAGGGTAAAAGTATCATCAACGTACCTTCTATAAAATGCTGGTTTAAAATTATCAGGGCAACTATTTAAAAAATTTTCTTCAAGATGACTCATAAAAAAGTTAGCAAATAAAGGTCCTAACGGTGATCCCATAGCAACTCCCTCGACCTGCGAGTAAAGCTGTTTGTTAAAAACGAAAGCCGAATCTTGCACAGCAAGTTCGAGTAGTGTCTTAAAAAGGTGTCTGCTAAAACCGTGAAATTCTTCTATACCCTCATAAACTTTATTAAGAATAATGTCTATGGTTTCTGTAACTGGAACATTAGTGAACAACGATTCGATGTCAAAACTAGTCATAATTAGTTCACCATCTTGTTGAATTATTGTTTGTTGAAATTCAAAACCATTTTTTAAAACATATTGCGAGTTTGAGAAATCAGTTAGTAATTGAACTATAAATTTGGATATCTTAAACGAAGGGCTGTTATAAGCTGACATGATAGGTCTTAAAGGTGTACCTTCCTTATGATATCGAATATCGAATCCCGAACTCTCGAGTATTCGAACACATGCCTCAAAATGCAAGATTCCTATGGAAAAAACACATTTTTCTATCCTTACCTCAACAACCCAAGCATCCTCTCTAACTACACTTGAGTCACTTTACATTAAACACCTGTCGCCTAATTTAAACAATTACGTCTCTGCCACTCCCCTTTCGTTGGCCTGAAGTGTAGTTTGGTCGGTCCTCACGTTTCTAGTCATTCTGCTCTTGTTCTCTGAACTGATAGGTAGTCTTTTAATACTTCTAAGCTTCTTTTAATAATTCATATTTTTGGATTGTACCTTTTACTTTATTTTACTGTTTTTTAAAAAAGAATAAAATTTTTATTCCAGACTGATGATGTGCCAATGTTTTGGGGCACGAAACGTCTCTAATAAACTTATCATGTAAGCTGTTGTCTTGCTGGAACCCCTGTTGGAATGTGTAGCTGTCTGCCCGCTGTCATTGTATTTCTTCCGCTGGGATGTTGCGTCTGCTGCTGTCTCTCCTTTTGTTTCTGCTCAGGTGATTCGTTTTGAGGACGCGTCCGCCACTTCGCGCAACTGCTTCAACCTAGATATCCGTCAGAAGTCCTATCCCTTGCCAGGACCCTAGAAAATTATACCACCAAACACGAGAAGGCCAAATGTGATCTCGACTTTCTCCGCTTCTGCCAGCTTAGCCGTATATATCCGAAGTTCGTTCGCTTCAAGCTTTACAAGTCTTCGCTGTCCACACCACATTTTACCGTGATGCCTTGGACGAATTGCTGTCAAGAGAGATCCTACCAAGCAACGTGCCCTGGACGATTTACATGAGAAATGCAAGAAAACTCGAGAACAATTATTCCCACTGTTATCCATGTTGGATCTGATTATTTTTAAAAAACTATTTACCAAAACTGTTAATTTATTCATTGATAATGTACACACACGCCACCAAAGAAAGCTGAAAGCTTTAGGTATTTTTACTCCTGATTTTATGTTCGTTGTTCTTGTATTTTTAATTTGTCAGACTATGTATTATCTAAGAGAGAAGAGTTACTGTCTTTTGGCCTTGACTTTTGCATTCCATCTTACAGACCGAACTTTCCACATTTCTTTTTTCCTTTTGAGGTATTGTTCCAAAGAATTAAGACCTCGGACACGTAAACATGAGTTCCTTGCAACAAAAAATCTCCTTGGCATTACATGATGTATACAAAAAGCTAAAAACAATTGGGCCCCCGTTTCTTTAGAAAAGAACGATATGGAAATCCTTAAAAAACTGAGTAAAAATAAGACTTAATAATATGTAAACCTGATAAGGGAAAAGGCGTGGTAATTCTTAATAGAGGTGATTATCTGAATAAAATGAACCTAATACTAACTGATGAAACCAAATTTAAATGTATAGGGAACCCAACTTTGCAGATATTTACAAACGGAGGATAAAATAAACCGCTTTCTAAGAAAAATTAAACAAGAAGGTATTATTAGTGATAATGTTTACCAGGAACTACTAGTTACCGGCTCCTCTTTCAGTATTCTCTATGGCTTGCCAAAAATTCATAAGGAAGGTACACCTTTAAGACCTATCATGTCAGCTTATAACAGCCCTTCGTTTAAGATATCCAAATTTATAGTTCAATTACTAACTGATTTCTCAAACTCGCAATATGTTTTAAAAAATGGTTTTGAATTTCAACAAACAATAATTCAACAAGATGGTGAACTAATTATGACTAGTTTTGACATCGAATCGTTGTTCACTAACGTTCCAGTTACAGAAACTATAGACATTATTCTTAATAAAGTTTCTTATGAGGGTATAGAAGAATTTCACGGTTTTAGCAGACACCTTTTTAAGACACTACTCGAACTTGCTGTGCAAGATTCGGCTTTCGTTTTTAACAAACAGCTTTACTCGCAGGTCGAGGGAGTTGCTATGGGATCACCGTTAGGACCTTTATTTGCTAACTTTTTTTATGAGTCATCTTGAAGAAATTTTTTTAAATAGTTGCCCTGATAATTTTATAAACCAGCATTTTATAGAAGGTACGTTGATGATACTTTTACCCTGTTTAAACACAGTTGGCAATGTTACGAGTTTCTTGATTATATCAACACTGTTCATCCAAACGTGAAATTTACCATAGAAACTGAAAACAACAATTCAATAGCCTTCTTGGATGTCAAAATTACTAGGAGTGAACAACGTTTTAATACTAGTGTATATCGCAAGAGTACTTTTACTGGATTGGGAAATAATTTTTACAGTTCGTGTTTTTATGGCTTTAAAGCTAACTCTGTCATTACGTTGGTACACAGAGCATTTAAATATACGTCTGACTGGTCTGCTTTCCATAATGAAATTGAGTTACTTACTGAAATTTTTTTACAGCTAACTCCTACCCAAAGCAATTTGTTCTTAATATTATTAATAAAATGGTTTCTAATTACGTATCTCCACCCCCTGCTAGTTTCAACGTACCTAAACTTAATATGTACGCATCAATTCCCTTCATCCACACAGATAAACTACGCATGAATATAAAAAACATTATAGAAAAAGAATTAGGTTTCCTAAGACTAACCCTAATCCCTGTAAATCCAAAAAAGATAGGTAGCCTCTTCAATTACAAGGATAAGCTTCAAGATTTTATGTTGTCCAATGTAATCTATAAATATGAATGCCCAAGATGCCTTGGTACTTATATTGGCTCAACACGGAGATTGTTGCAAGTCCGTTTATATAGTCACATGGACTCAGCTATAGGACGGGATCCAGGATATCGAATCCCGAACTCTCGAGTATTCGAACACATGCCTCAAAATGCAAGATTCCTATGGAAAAAACACATTTTTCTATCCTTACCTCAACAACCCAAGCATCCTCTCTAACTACACTTGAGTCACTTTACATTAAACACCTGTCGCCTAATTTAAACAATTACGTCTCTGCCACTCCCCTTTCGTTGGCCTGAAGTGTAGTTTGGTCGGTCCTCACGTTTCTAGTCATTCTGCTCTTGTTCTCTGAACTGATAGGTAGTCTTTTAATACTTCTAAGCTTCTTTTTAATAATTCATATTTTTGGATTGTACCTTTTACTTTATTTTACTGTTTTTTAAAAAAGAATAAAATTTTTATTCCAGACTGATGATGTGCCAATGTTTTGGGGCACGAAACGTCTCTAATAAACTTATCATGTAAGCTGTTGTCTTGCTGGAACCCTGTTGGAATATATATATATATATATATATATATATATATATATATATATATATATATATAATTATATGTGTGTGTGTGATAGGTGCAATACCGGGGTTAATGCAAGTTTACAAAATTCAAAATTTTGGAATTCTCAAAATAATTTCCTTGCGCACAACCTATGCAATCGCTGACTAATGGCATGCAGACTATGAACAGAAAAGTGAGATTACATCCCTTTAGAATAACCGAAAAGGGAAGTCAGAAATTATACAATTACGGGAGCATTAACTATCGCTGTGGCACTGATGACATTACTATCACAACAAAACTAATTGAATCCGTAAGTAGAAAAATAGCATAACGTTATTTAGAAAAAAGCCTTAAGTTTCGTGTTGGCTACCGGTTTCGTGTTTATTTTTAATTTTGTGAGTGTCACACTTACTTATATGCAGTTTTCATGGCTGGGGCGTTCTTTTGTCATATATTTTGCATAAGGTTGCGTGCGAAGTAAATGACCTTGCAACGTGTTACTTTGGGGGTAAATGCAGATTACGAATAATAATAATAATAATAGTAACAATATATCATTCTGCATGGAACCTCCTATTCAGATCATGTAAATCCAAGTTATGACAGCTAAACGGAGGTTGCCAGTGGGCTATGTTGAACTGGAGGAGGAATACCACAGAGCTCTGTCCCGATTGTGTCAAAAAATGTCCCAGGCTGTTTGGTTCAGTCCTGCTCAGAATCGGTGTTGGTAACAGACACCAAATCCCACTTTGGTTATCGTGAATTAAATAACCTTTGTATTTATGACAGCACTGGTGGCGTTTAATGATGGAAGTCACATAGAGTTCCAGTAAGAAGTAATATCAGTAGCCTCTTTATACATTTTTATGTATTTATCTTTAGATTATTTACAAATGCCAGTGTGCGAAAGTATTCATAAGCCCGACGTAAATGTTTTCTTACCCGATTTCAGTGATGTTTTGGACGACATTTATGACGGTTCTCATCTTTCATTCTCCTTTTTGTAAATATTTATTCGTTTTGTGAACTCTTATCATACATATTCTCATTTCGAGAATATTACGCGTATGCATATTTTTCATGGTCGAAATATTCTTTGTCATATTGCCCTTTGTTAATATTCGTTTGGAATATTCTTTTTTTATGGAGACATAGGCATTTCCGGAACCCCGCAATTCTGTGAAAATTCTTTTTAGTTATTGTATCACTAACATGATAAACTTCATAATACTATAAGGATATATTTGTTTGAAAAATGTTGATGTGGGTTGGAGCGAGTTGTAACTTATTGCGCATCTGGAATATCTTTTGTTTTACCCATATTTCAGTGTCGCACGGTTAGCGGGAGAAGGCGAACTGCCGTAAAATTTTCTAACCACTCTGGTACTGCCTATTGTGTTGAGTGGTGGTGGCTGGTGGTGACAGGTGTTATTCTTGTGGATGTAAACACAAGAATGAAGTCGGTGACATGTAAGGCCGGCAAGTGATGGGATATTGGTGTTTGGCAATCTCCTACTGGGGTTCAAGGCCTATGATAGTGAGGCCATTGAAGTGAGTGCAATACAGTGTATTATGGATGTTGTATGATATTTCAATTGGAATTGCCCTTATTGGTAATTGGATTCTATGTATATATATAGTAATGTTTTATGATATGAGTACATTTAATTTGATGCCAAGTGCTTTAGTGGCTACAGTACCATAATTTACAGTGTTATTTACTTACATTGCTATAAACAGTTATTGTTAGACATAGACATATCAATACTGGATTGTTCATGTACTTTACTAGAAGGCTTGTATTAAGGACAAATATTTTTTTTGATAATGAAATTGGGAAAATTAGGGAAAATTCAAAATTTGTATGCCTATAGTATGCCTATAGTAGTTTAGAAGAAGAAGCCCAGCAATATATTTTAGATAGTGAAAGATTAAAATGTGAAGTAAGTGCAAAAATATTCAAAGGTGTCCAGGATGTAAAGGCAACAGATAAATCGAAGGTTAAAGTAAAGAAATTTGAACCACCAATGTTCGAAGGTAATTTAAGAGACTATCCAACTTTTAAGGAAGATTATGAGAATTTAGTTAAGAGTATATACGGTACTGATCCATATGCTCTCAAAATGTGTCTAGGTGAAGCACTTCAAGCAGTGAAGGGCTCAGAGGGTAATTATGATGAAATGATTCAACGTTTGGATGATAAATTTGGGAATTCAAGAAAGATTGTAGACTTAGTTGTTGGTGAGCTTAGACCTCTGAAGAAAATTTATGATGATGATACCAAAGGATTTATTAAAATGGTCGATCAGGTTGAGCAATGTTGGCTTGATTTAAAAAAGGTAAATCTCTCTGATGAACTTAATAGTGCAAACGTTGTCAGCCATATAGAAAAGGTTTTACCTTCACTTCAAAAGAGAGAATGGGTAATTAAAGCAGATGAGGTATCAGTAACTAGCAATCTGTTTCCTGAGTTGTTGAAGTTCTTACAGGAGAGAAAAATTTTGGAATATATGAATTCTAATGTTAGGAGTAGCGGTAGTGATAATAAGGCAACAGTCCATCTTGTTGACAGCACAGTTGAAAATGAATCGGAATTGATAAAATTTGTGAAAAAATGGGGGAAGAACAAAGTATAAAAATAAGGAATTTGAATCTTGTATTGTTAACTTGACAGAAATGGTAAAAGGTATTAAACCCAAGGCAGATAGTAAGGGGATAGGATGCCTGTTACACAATTCAATTGGTCATGATATAACAGAATGTTATAAATTCAATGGTTGTGGTAGCAAAGAAAGATTTGAGATTATAAAGGGTAATGGAATATGTTTTAGGTGTCTAAGGGGATATCATCCTGCTCGTAGCTGCAAGGTAGGTACATTGTGTGATGTCATTATTGAAGGTAAAGGGCCATGCAATCGTAATCATCATCCACTGTTGCATTCCGATAGAGTAGAAAATAGTATTCACAAAGCGATATCAGAAAAGGGATTTGCAGTGTTGTTGAATATCAGTATGGTGAATAGTAAGAACATGCCTGTTAATGTACTGTGGGATCCAGGAGCGGATATTTCATTTATAACAAATAGGATGGCTAAGAAATTGGGTTTAAGTGGAAAGCATATAAATTTATCCATGATCAAAGTGGGCAATGCGGTTGAATATCACTCAAGCAACGAATATTGTATACCACTAATTGATAAATCTGGTAAGGATTGGAATGTGAATGCTGTTGGTATTAATGAAATAACAGCCAAAATCAAGAAAGTAGACTTATCCAGGGTATCTGAACTTTTTGAAGGAATATCAAACTTAGAGCTGAATCGCCCACATGGGGAAATCGATATGCTTATTGGTGCTAATTATTGTGAAATATTGCCAAGGGTTGTTGAAACAAATAAGGGTCTCCAGTTGCTAGAAAATCAGTTTGGGCTCAGCATACGTGGTAGACATGATGAAATTACCAATCAAGTTATTACTAGTAATCATGTGTTTGTGAGAATTCATAAACTTTCAAGTTCAGTAAATTTGAATGAAATCAGTATTGAGCCAACAGAAAATCTAAAGGATCAGTTAGATAAATTTTTTGCCATAGAAGAAATGGGAACAAGGTGTAATCCACAATGTATCAAATGTATGTGCAGAGGTTGTCCTGGACCCAATTATGTAAGTTTGAAAGAAGAAAAGGAAATGAAATTGATTGAGGAAGGATTAACGTATGACGAGAAACAGAAATGCTGGTTTATAAGGTATCCTTGGATAAGAGGTCCAAATCATTTGAAAAATAACATAAAGGTAGCAAATGCCAGGTTAAGAACAACAGAGAATAGATTAAGGAAACTTGGGAATGAGTATGCAATAAAATATCAGAAAGAGATTGAAGATATGGTTAGAAGGGGAGTAGCTAGGAAATTAACCAATAAGGAGATTCAAGAGTACAATGGCCCAGTTCCATATATTCATCATCATGAGGTGTTGAAGCCAGAATCTAGTTCAACCCCAGTGCGCATTGTCTTCAATTCTTCAGCATCTTATATGGGACAGAGGTTAAACGATTTTTGGGCTAAGGGGCCTGATATTTTGAACAGTTTGCTGGGAGTGTTGTGTAGATTTAGGCAAGATAATATAGCCATAGTGGGTGACATAGCAAAGATGTACCATACTGTAAAACTCAGCACACTAGATGAACATACACATAGATTTGTATGGAGGGACTTGGATGATAGTAGGCCACCTGATCAGTATGTTCTTACCACAGTAACATTTGGAGATAGGCCCAGTGGTACTATAGCTATGGTAGCTTTGAGACATACAGTAGAACAATTCGGTAAGGAATCCCCGGATGTGCAAGATATGATTCTTAATAATACATATGTAGATGATATACTGTATTCTACTGATGCCATCGAGAACGCAATCAAATTAATACAGGATACTGAAAGGGTATTGTCTCAGGGAAGTTTCAGAATAAAGCACTGGATAGTCAGCGGGCATTATGAAAACTGCAATATAAGAATAATAGAATCTGATAGTGAGAAAATCTTAGGTTTAAAATGGAATCCTGTAGATGACTATTTTTCCTTTGCTGTAAGACTCAACTTTACAACAAGAATAAGAAAGGTTAGGAGTGGTCCAAATTTAGATATAGGTGAATTTGATTATAAATTTCCAGAAATATTAACACGCAGAAAGATATTAAGTCAAATTGCATCGTTGTATGATCCATTAGGGTTGGTTATACCAGTATTACTCAAAGCTAAGATCTTGATGAGATCCATGATTTCCAAAAGTAACTCGAATGGTGGTGGAATCAAGTGGGATGATCCACTTGATGATTCCATGATGAACGAATGGAAAGCGTTTTTCAAAGAATTGTATGGACTGGAGTCATTAACTTTTAGAAGACCCTTAAAGCCATCTAATGCTTTTGGTAAGCCGAACCTAGTAATATTTTCTGATGGTAGCACGCAAGCATATGGGGCTTGTGCATATGTGAGGTGGCAAATCAGTGATAATAAGTTTAAATCAAGTCTGATAATGGCGAAAAATAAGATTGCACCAGTGAAACAAATGTCTATTCCTCGTCTGGAATTATGTGGTGCTCTTATAGCTGCTAGGATGAGAGAACTCATAGTAAAGGAGTTTTCATGGGAGTTTGAGTCAGTTTATCACATAGTTGACTCAACAATTGTAAGATCACAAATTCAAAAGGAGTCCCATGGATTCAACACATTTGTTGCTGTACGCATTGCAGAGATACAAATAAAAACTGATTCAAGGGAATGGTGGTGGGTTGATTCAATTCAAAATGTTGCAGATATGACATCTAAACCGTGTAGTCCAGAAAAAATTGGTGAAAATTCTGCCTGGCAAGATGGACCAAAATTCCTAACCTTACCAATTTCAAAATGGCCTATCAAAAAAATTGTGAAAATGAACTAACTGATAGAGTAGGTGTTGTCATGGCTGTTGCTAAAGTAAGTCAGAACCATGTTATACACATGATTGATGTTAATAGATTTAGTGATTATTACAAACTACTAAGAGTTACATCTAGGGTAATGAATGTTTTCAAATGCAGATCCTTTAAGGGCATGCTGAGGGAACCAACAGTTCAAGGAATTATTAAAGCAGAACTAATGTGGGTTAGAGAGATGCAAAGGGACATGACTGATTGGAAAGTGAGGTTCAGAAGATTAGGACCTTCAATTAAGAATGGAGTCATAGTAGTAGGACAAAGAATTTCTAAGTGGCTAAAGGAAAATTGGAATAGAGAAGACTATATGTTGCTACCAGCAAATCATCCAGTTACTAGATTGTATATATCATATGTACATGGGGTTGACCATGCAGGCATAGAGACTACTTTGGCAAAATTACAAAGAAAATTCTGGGTTCCAGGGGCCAGAAAAATAATAAAGGCAATAAAAATCAATGTGTGACATGTAAGAAGTTAACAAAGAAATTAGATAGAAGACCAATGCATGGGTCAAATGAGGATAGAAAGAAATGAAACCTGCTCCACCTTTCTATTACACAGCCATAGATTTGTTTGGACCCTTAACAATAAGAGACACGGTTAAAAAGAGAACTCATGGTAAAGGCCTTTGTGTTATATTTAACTGTTTAGTTACTAGAGCTGTTCACTTGGATTTGGCTGAAGGATACAGTACTGATGATTTTCTGACCACATTTCAAAGATTTATTGCTATTAGAGGAGCTCCTAAAGTTATATATTCAGATAAGGGAACTCAGTTGATATCAGCAAGCAAGAAAATAGAAACCATGGAGAAAAGGAAGGGGTAACTTGGATCTTTAATATGTCTAGTAAACGCACCTTGGTATAATGGGGCAAGTGAAGCACTGATCAAATCTGTCAAAAGGTGTCTTTGTATTAGTGTGGGAGATTCTGTGTTGAATTTTGGAGAGTTGCAAACTGCTTTGTTTGGTATTGCTAATCTGATGAATGAAAGACCAATTGGAACAAAACCTGGATTTAGTTTAGAGTTGGGGGGCTACCTCTGTCCCAATGATCTGTTGCTTGGTCGGTCCACTTGCTTTTGTCCAAGTGGTATGTACGATATTAGTGGGGATCACAAAAGGAGATTAAAGTTTATACAAAGTATAATAGAATCCTTCTGGAAAAAGTGGCAACGGGACTATTTTCCATCATTGTTAATCAGGCAGAAATGGCATACAACAAGGAGGAATGTAAGAGTTGGAGATGTGGTACTTGTGCAAGATAGTAATGTTGTGAGAGGGGCATGGAAACTAGCACAGGTGATTAGAGCTGATCCAGGACAAGATGGCATTGTCTGAGATGTTGATTTAAGGTATAAGATTATGAAGCATGGGAAGGGATATGATGGTGAAGTGGATAAGATTATGTGTAGATCAGTACACAGGTTGGTGGTGTTATTACCAATAGAAGAACAATGTAATCATACATAGTTTACCCAATTGGATAGGGTATCTGTAATTTGTCACTAATGGTGGGGGAGTGTATCACTAACATGATAAACTTCATAATACTATAAGGATATATTTGTTTGAAAAATGTTGATGTGGGTTGGAGCGAGTTGTAACTTATTGCGCATCTGGAATATCTTTTGTTTTTTACCCATATTTCAGTGTCGCACGGTTAGCGGGAGAAGGCGAACTGCCGTAAAATTTTCTAACCACTCTGGTACTGCCTATTGTGTTGAGTGGTGGTGGCTGGTGGTGACAGGTGTTATTCTTGTGGATGTAAACACAAGAATGAAGTCGGTGACATGTAAGGCCGGCAAGTGATGGGATATTGGTGTTTGGCAATCTCCTACTGGGGTTCAAGGCCTATGATAGTGAGGCCATTGAAGTGAGTGCAATACAGTGTATTATGGATGTTGTATGATATTTCAATTGGAATTGCCCTTATTGGTAATTGGATTCTATGTATATATATAGTAATGTTTTATGATATGAGTACATTTAATTTGATGCCAAGTGCTTTAGTGGCTACAGTACCATAATTTACAGTGTTATTTACTTACATTGCTATAAACAGTTATTGTTAGACATAGACATATCAATACTGGATTGTTCATGTACTTTACTAGAAGGCTTGTATTAAGGACAAATATTTTTTTTGATAATGAAATTGGGAAAATTAGGGAAAATTCAAAATTTGTATGGCTGGTTGGATTGTATTATTTTTTATTACATGGAATATATATATTTCAGGTTGAAACCTATAGTTGGCAATAAAAACTGTTACTACTTATGGTCCATCCTTGAACATCCCAGTACAGTTATATATATATAATTCTTTCTAGTTATATATATATATATATATATATATATATATATATATATATATATATATATATATATATATATACATTACCTAAAGACAGATATATTTGATTTGAGTCCTATGTCGAAAAGGTTCCAAGGTAATGTCAAGCATACTTAATATTATACCTATGTAACGGAAAGCCTTTTAACTAAAAGGTGACGACAATTCCCGTTTAACTAATGAATTACATCATCGCTGGAAGCTCTTTGGATTTATAGACTCCTTACATACTGCTAATTAACTGATGTTAGGTGTTTCATTCTATGGGCGTTTTAAATGCGGTAACAATTATCATTTGAGATTCTTTATTGTTATAATAATGGTATTTGTGAAAGTGAGACTACTTCTCTTATAACAGCATCATTATCATCATCATCAGTCCTTTATTCTCATTCCTTATGTCAACTTTATTAAAAGCAAAGGAAGAACTAACATAATAGATCTGTAGCTGCAATTTTTCAGCTGTATTCAGTATATATTTTCTGAAGTTAGCCTGAAATAGGAAAGAATAATCTCCGTAAGTTAATCATGTACTCAGAGTAGGCCTATGTCTAAATGAATTGATTTGTGTTCAACAAACCTCTACGTCGAAATAAACTTGTAGTTATAAAGATGAGCTCTAGTACACTTAGGTAAATGACTATTTATACGATACAGTCCTGTATTTCAGTTAATAGCAATATATTCAACAAACGCGTTCATAATTGCTTTAATTAAATTCTATAACTTCCCATTATGCCACACCAGAGCCTAATCTATTCCTATATCTCTCTGCAAGCCAGAAAATTCAATGCTTGGATGCTCTGCCAGTCTTTTGATTAAGAAACCTGCGTTATCTCTGTTATCTCAATAAGGAGATGCTATCCAGAAAGATTTGCAATACTCTGCACCTCATGTCGATTATAATTTAGTACTCACAAAGACGTATAATCCCTGTAATAAGTAGTGTATAAATTGCATAGCTTGATATCTGTAGCTGCAACTACTTTCATTCCATTTTACTGTACCTCCGTTCATATTTTCTATCTTCCATCTTACTTTCCACCCTCTCCCAACTATTGATTCATAGTGCAACTGCGAGGCTTTCCTCCTGTTACACCTTTCAAACCTTTTCACTGTCAATTTCCGTTTTAGCGCCGAATGCCCTTAGTAGCCCCAGTGCTTGCCATTAAGCCTAAAGCCTGTAAATCAATCAATCAATCAATCAATCATCGGTCACTTTTGATATACGCATGTGTTGTGTAGTTGTTAGTATGAATGTGTGTGCGTGCGTGTGTGTGTATCTGTTGTGTTTGGAGGACCTTGTTGAGGTATACATATTTTTCATCTTGAAAATCTCATTTCAGCGGGAGTAGCACTTGTCAACCAGACATTCTTTACAAACACATCAAACACTCAAACAGAAAGCTACTGTAGAATCAAAAATAGCGTTAGTGAATAACAAAGTAGTTTCCCAATATTGTTATAACTTTTAGAACATTAGTCGTTATTATGAAGTGATTAATCCTGTTCTTTTATAACATCGTATCCGTAACAGCGTGAGTTATATGTTGCCCTGCTTACGATGAGAGCAATTAGATGTGGTTTCTCTGATATCTTCCCTCATACGTACATACAGACGTATATTTATTGACCACCAAATTAAAACTTTCGTACATACATACATAATCACGTCTCTAGAGGCAAGCTGTTATTAATAGTCCACTTAAAGGAAAAAAAAGTCATGTAGTAAGTTAATTTTTATAACTCTATGACTTTCAATTTATTCCACTTAGGATTATTAATAAACGAGATTAAATCGCTTAATGGAGACTGAAGTGTTCAGATCTTTTAATGTTGCTGTTAAATTCTCTTACAAAATTTATGATATTAGTGTTGATATTCGCAAAAGAAAAAAAATTGTAATGCATGATCCCGTGCCCTGTGGCCTATACGTAAAAGTGAGTTTGATAAAAGTTCACGGTATTTCCGATTTTGTTTATTTTTTTTTTAATGATGTTTCATGGTCGGGGAATTATAAATCTCCCCCTACATGCAATTTTACATTAAACTTGCATTATAAATTTTTCTCTTAATCCACTTCAATACTTTTGAAAAAAAATTAACGCTTGTTTTTTTTCCTTTGCTGGATTTCATTTCTCTAAATATAGTAATTACAATTTTCAAAGTATGATGCAGTAGATATCATAAATTAATGATTGAAATACAATTAAAGGTTAACTCACAATCCCTTTAAAATAAATGATGTAGAGTCATGCTTTTCATTGTTATTATAAGCCAAATTTGCGGAAAAATATCTTGTTTTCGCGTCGTATGCTAAAAGAATTCCTATTGCTTTCATAACTGATAACCTGTGGGGCAACTTCTTCAATGATATTTTGGTCAGGGGAATTCCAGAATGGAGAAAGAAAATTATTGTCGTATAATTCACCTTATGAAAATGTGATCGACTGAATTTGCCTTTAGAGGTAAGTTAATGTTCAGGAGATTGATTGGTCGATGAAATGTTCCCTGGCATCATGACAGCTAAGTTCAATTACGCCGATATCATTTGATAATAATGACGAAATTGATTCAACAACTATGGACATGACATATATACTATATACTATATATACATACATACTGCATACATACATACATACATACATACATACATACATACATTATATATATATATATATATATATATATATATATATATATATATATATATATATATATATATATATATATATATATATATATATATTATATATATATATTATATATACATACATACTTATATATATATAAATATATATATATATATATATATATATAATATATATATATATATATATCTATATATATACATACATATATTATATATATATATATATATATATATATATATATATATATATATATATATATATTATATATATATATATACGCATATTGTCATAATCTACGAGCCAGGTATTAAGTTTGGAATGAAAAATCCAAAATTTGACTCTTCTAAAAAATATGACTCGCATGGGTCTCTGACAAAGACAGGGATATTAAAGAATGGAAATATGAGAAAACAGTTGAAATAGGGAATGAGTGTAGGGAACAACAGTAGGTGAAGGGCCAACAAAACATCTTCCAGTTTCAGTTACCTTAGTCTGTGGACAAGAAAGGCGTAGTTAGAGCTAGGGCGTTGGAGGAAAGACGTAGGTCACTTACAGGGCTTCACCAAGGCATCGACAGGAAGATGCTTCTCATCCGACAGAGTCCTACAGGAACTTCAAGGATAAGCATTTTGATAGTGCTGTCAGGGTGGATGGATGTCTAGACAGAGTCCAGTCTACAGGTAGAGAAGGTATAGAGGAGGTTAGCTAGGTTCCAGCATCAAGAAACAGGGCAGGGATAGTGGCAGGCAGAGTCGTTGGGCGTGACACCACTTCCAGACAGAATAGGGCCACCGTTAGTGGCTAGGGCAGAATGCAAATTGGTAGGCCAGATCATGCCATATTTATAGCCAGTTGTGGAGATTCTGGTAGCATCTGGTTCATCTTCACCGCTGATCCTCACAACTACTTGAAAAGGGTCATTGGACGTCAGCAGAGGAAGAGTGGAAGACCGTCTACAATGGTGCTAGCTTGGGTCGAGAGGATTCAGGTCAGGCTGCGGCCATGCAGGTTTGAGGGGGGCCGAGTTGCAGATGCAGAAGGCTCTGACAACAGTGATGAGGGAAAAGGGTCGGGTAAAAAGGATTAGGTTCAAGTCAGTCAGACCTCCCTTGAGAACATGTGAGCCCTCACGACTTGTTAATGGCTTCTGTCAAATAGATGGGGGACCTTAGTGCAAAAGAATACAATGGCATATGGGGCTTTGGTCCCTTAAGAGTTGTTGAAATTTTTTGGGATTTGGCATCTGGCACTGGATCTGATAAGATGACAAGTTATCAAAAATGTTTGACACATCATTAAAATGAAATTATGAATGCTTTTCATCCTTGCTTTGTGGTTGGGGAACGAAAGGAAAGAGGCTAAACAAAAAATGGTCAAAACAAGAAGGGGTTCACTTGTACTGGATTCTAACATGAAGAATTTTACTCCATTTCTTTTGTTTTTCTCCTATTCAAATTCTCCCTTATACTCAAGGTTCCCTCACTTTACTTCCTCAGTTATTCCTATGAGTTTTCGAGTTTCGTCGAGGAAAAGGAAATAAAAACAGTCCAAATGGATGCACATGCCACCTCCTACCCTTATGAAGATGTTAGACGCTCTGATGACCGTCCGCATCTCGACCATTCTTTTTAGAGAACAAACCTCACCCATCTCTCTCTCTCTCTCTCTTCAGTGTAGCATTGGATATAATAAATATATCATAGTCTGTATCAAAGCTAATTCTAGCAACTCAGGCTTTCAAATTCAATATAAAGCAAAACCCAATTCCTTTAGGAATTTACCTCGCCATTAAGCAGACTTGCCTGTATCTTTTACTTTTCATAACTCAATTATTTCATACAAACTTAACTACAGCACTTAAATGTTGACATGCAGCATTTACATCACTATCCCAGGTTCTGTTAGTACGTACACAAGGTTTGGTACTGGAAACAGTGAGGGAAAGTAAGGGTTTCATTTCGGGATACACAAGGGGTAAAAGGAGCATTTATACATGGGAGTTAATTATAAGATACAAATTCTTTATGAAGGGGGATGTTAAGCATTGCCTCTGGATAGCACAGCTAAACATTCGGGAAAGTTTGTGAAGAAGGTTCTCAGAAGATTAATGCCTGGAAAGTACATCAGCAATTTTGTTATCAGTTCCCTGGATATATTCAGTCTTCCAATTGTAATCTTGCATGCCCAGATTCCAACGCACTAAGCATTTATTTTGATTCCTAAATTGAGCCACATACCTTAGTGGGTTGTGGTCTGCTGAGACCGCAAGTAGGAACTTATGATCGGTGTGATAGGCTTCGTGAACATCATTGTTCCTATACTTATCATAGTCTAGGATATTTGGTACTGGCTTATTCATTATTATTGTTATGAGATTATCGTAAACTCATGCATTCTTCTGCACATTTAAATGTCTTGTTTCCCTTGAATAAGTTGATTATGGGAGTAGCAGCTTCCGAAAAATTGAGGATAAACCTTCGGGCCATGCCCACGAAGCGCTGGGCTCCCTTTTTTGTCTCTGGGTATGGCATATATCTAATTGCAGACGTTTGCATTCTTTGGCATTTTTCCACTGCCAACAATATTCCCCTGGTAGGTAATCTGGGATGATCCAAATTGGCACCTCTAAAGGTTCAGTACTAATTTTGCTTCCTTGAGGGCTTGGAGAACCTTTCTCAGGATATCTTGATGTTGTTCCCAAGTCATAGCATAGATGACTGTATCATCTAGGTACACTACACAGCTTTTGATCCCAGCTAGAACTTTTTTTCATGAGTTTTTGAAAGCATTTTAGTGCATTACTTTATATTGATAAAACCCATCCCGGGTAGTAAAGGCAGTTATTAGGAACGACTCCACTGAGAGAAGAACCTGCCAATAACCCGTCTCCAAATCTATCATGCTTAGACAGGGAGCTTTGCCTAGGATATCTAAGCACATAACTATTTGCAGAGTGTGTACTGCTAAGGCTTTGTGACTTCATTTAGTTTATGGTAGTCAACCCATAGCCTATCTCCTACTCTCTCCTAAGGTACTAAGGAGTACTGCTGTTAATTGCAGGTTGCACCTGCTCCTTTATTCTTTCAGCCTTTTGCAGGTTCTTGTAAAACCCTTCTGCCATAGGCTGAGTATTATCTTCAAGAGTGATGTGGTTCTCTATAACCAGAGTACAGCGAAGCGTGTCCTGTACCACCTCGCTGTCATCAGTAAACATTGCTCTGACGTCTTCTCGTTGGGCCTCTGTCAAACCTGAGGTGATGTACTTAAGGTCTCCTAGTACCTAGGAGTTTGATTCTGGCGTCGGGGGACAGTAACCATCTGCACCACAGCGGAGGTGGAGGGCCCAGGAGTGGGATCCTCATCGTCTGACTGGGTTCTGTGAGATTTAAGGAAGTTAACATGCATCAACTTGGCTTGGCTTTGCCCACAATTAATACGGTAATTGGGATTTCCTTGCGTAGCAAGAATCTGGTGGGGGGCCTGTGAACTTGGTTTCTAGAGGCCGTGAGGCTCCTGTCCTGAGCACAAGGACCTCATCTCCAACCTAGAACTTGGCTTCCTTGTCAAGCTGTATTTTGACTCTTTCCTGTGGCCCAACACAGAAGACCTGGTTCTGACAAAAAATCTGAAAATGCCACAGGCATCATAAAGACCTTCTTTCCCTCTGACTTTGGCTAGAATGTACCTCTCTATTCTCTTCTTAGGACTCAGAGAGAAGGCTTCTCCTGAGATCCCTAAGACTGGGGCATTCAATTACCAAATGTCTGACAGTGGTACATTCAGGTACCAAATGTTTGACAGTCAAAGGAATTAGTTCGGGGGGGGATGACGTCATTGCACCTCACGCCATGCAAAGTAGGCATTACTTTATGTTCTTTGCAGCGTCCCTCCGGCCCTTAGCTGTAATCCATTTTGTTCCTTTTACTATACTTTCGTTCTTATTCACTTACTCCTAACATGCTATCAACCCTTTCCCAACAGTTATTGTTGCATAGTGCAACTTCGAGGTTTTCCCCCTGTTACTCCTTTCAAACCTTTCTGTCCCAATTTCCCTTTCAGCGCTGCATGACCTCATAGGTCCCAGCGCTTGGTGTTGATTTGGCCTAAATTCTGTATTCCATTCCGTTCTAAAGAATTGTTCTATTGTATAATCTAGTGCTTTGTTTATGGTAATGTTTACTCCTAAATTAATTAATTCAACTGCAACACGGAGAAATAAAATCCTTCAGTTATACTGAATCTAGATAGATGTGAACTTTGACCTTCTACCACGTCTGGCCTCAGTGTATCAGCGAACATTACTTTTGACCCTAACTAAGGGTACGCCCTTTTTGTAAAAAAAAAAAAAAAAAATATCTTTAAAAGAGGAATCAGATTTTGTAGGCATTCCGTTAAAATTTGTAGTGACTTCAAGTCAGAATTTATACTCTTTGTATATCCTTCTTATATTAAAATAAAAGCAATTTATAATTCAACTGAATTGATTATGTATTGTACAATGACATGAGCAATTATCGTCTCGTATTTTCAAGTAATAATATAACTAGTGTCCTAAGTCCGAATTCGTACTCTCAGTCTTTAGAAGACTTCTTATGTTTAAGTAAAACTATTTTAATCAAATGAAGTTCTTTTATATTTTAAAATGATATGAAGAAGTATTGTTCCAATTAATAAAATAACCTTATGTTTGCATACATGTAATAGAAAATTATTCGGAGTTTTAGGTAAAAATATAAAGAGCAACTTTTGCATAGGATGACAACAGATGAAAGTCATAAAACTTTCAAACTGTCCATTAACACTCCTGGAAAGCAGATTAAATGACATGTAATGAAAATGTTTTTTTTATTTCAAGTTTCGTTCTTTTATATGAAGGATGGTTGCTTTCACTTTTATATAACGTGCAATGAATGGTTATTTTTAGAGAAGAGAGAGAGAGAGAGAGAGAGAGAGAGAGAGAGAGAGAGAGAGAGAGAGAGAGAGAGAGAGAGAGACGGAATGGAATTAGGAGAGAGACAGAACAGAACTAAACATT
>NC_087200.1:16781321-16791321 GCF_015104395.2 Macrobrachium nipponense | reverse complement strand
CACAAATTCCATAGAAAACAAGAATATATAGAGATATGCCAACTCACCTTTCGGGTATGTAAACAAAATGGCCACAATCCACACCAACTTCGACTACCAAATCTGCCACTTGAACTATCAGACTTACACAAACAAAACTATACATTGAATTTACTATGGTGAACCTATCGCTCTTTTTTAAAATTAATATTTTACAAGGGTGTATAGCCATTATTGCAGTTAGGAAGATTCTGTAAAAACAAAAGATAAAGCTCAGAAATGTTATTCTCTCTCTATCTCTCTCTTCCTACAGTGTGTTGATGGTTTATTGACATAAGCTGATAAAATCTCTCTCACAACATAGGAACAGACCCACTAACCTCCCCCCCCCCCCCCCCACACCACAGTGTCGTAGTCATTTCAAGGTCATCTGCTTCCCCTCCAACCCTTCGTCACACACTCGAGTTGTTTGCCTAGAAGTGTCACCAACCTCTAAATCATCATCAACATCACTTTCTAATTCCATTAGAAGTAAGTTGATGACATCCATGCCCAGAGAATACTGCCTGCTGGCTATTGTTGATGAGAACTACAAAAAAAATGCAAAACCTGAGAAATTGGCATTCGAAGGAAATTGGACCAAATGGCAATATATGGCATCTCAGCCACAACCAATGGCATGCATATGGTGCACACACCATCCACCCACAGTTTCCAACAATACAAAACTATACCAATATCAAGAGTGTTAGACAGGAATTTACTACATAATAACTTTCCCTTTTGATCCCCCCCCGTTAAAGGTGTGTGGAGGTTGAGCTTGACCCAAGCAATTCTCAGAAAAGGTGAACACAGGTTTTGACATGATTGTAGTGTGTGGATTGCTGGCCTCTTGCAGGTTGATCACACCCAGATTCGAGATAGACGAAGATTTATGGGAAAAAAAAATGTATTTTGAAATACTCCTCGGGTTGTGCATGACCCGTTGCACCTACCCAGGGTTAAGCCGATAACAACTTACAATTTTGAGGAAGGTAGCAGACACCTGGGACTACGGTAGTCCCTCGCCGCCATTGTGAGAATTCCTGTGTCAAATATAACGATTCATTTGAAGTGATCTGCCCTTAAAATTTGTTAGAATTCAAACCCTCACATGTGTGGTCTCCATGACCTTATCCTTGTTTTTACAGTGCTTTGTACTGCAGCTCCACTCCTGAGACAAACCCTGTCAAACTTATTTAGTACCTCTTTGTACTCTCTCCTCCATACCATTCTTTTTGGCATTTCAACGACCTTTTCAGGTAACTGCCAGGATTAGTGGCAGAGACCAAACGACTGAGAAATGGCAACCCCCCCACTTGACAGATGTCAGACAATACACTCCCGGCGACATCCGAACAATTAGCCTGACAAAGCAGTATCATGGCGTTTCTGACGACGTGCCAAACCGCTCTAGAATGCTGATGACTTGTAGATCTTCGGCTGGTTCCTTCTTCTACTCCACCGTCTGGAATCTGGACTTTGTCTTGACGTCCGACGCCAACATCCCGTTTGGAAGCTGTCACCTTTGAAGTACCTGAGTGCTGCCTGACGTGGAACGCTATTCCATTTGTTCCCTGGTGAGGAATTGCAAGAGACAAAGTCCTTCCTCTGATGCCCTGGCTCAACTCTACGTATGTCTCGTCCACGCACAAAGTAATTGAATTGGAAGTTAATTTGTCGGCTTTCACCTACTATTGCTTGCACTCATTCCTTGCTCCAACTGTTCTCCTTTTCCCATGATCCTATTACCCCATCTCCTTCAGAGACTCCATTGATATTTGTGCAATTGTGATTTTTGTGAATTCAATGTGGAAATGTTATTAGTAGATTGTGTTGATCATGCTTACAGTTACTCCATCATATCAACAATTTATCTTATATCTTATATACTTCATATTTTGCATATTTTCATTTACGCATTGATCAGTTACATAAGCTTTAAATTGTTATTCTGTGTTACAATGTTACCTGCTTTGCAGAAGTGTAGACTTCCCTGTTGTGTGCTGTCTTTTGTAGTTCAACAGTGCCATTCTTGGGATAGTATTCCTGAGATCTCAGTGGGAGCAATCCTTGTATACAGTACTCCACCTTTTGTGCGTATCATCATTAAGAGATCAGTCGTCGTTCCCTGCACCATACTTACTACCTTTAATGTTTTTGCTTGCAACCAAGTAGCACATTTGTTCTTGGTATTGTACATAATACTCTGTACTGATTTAGTGCCAAAGAGCCAGTGAGAGCTCCTTTAATCATTATTATTCTGATTACCTTGGTGAATTATACTTATAAATGGACATAATAAGTTTAATTCTCTTTTTTAAAAGTAATATATGGATATTTACTAAAGGTACATAATTTTCACTTTTTTTGCTCACATGTGGTAGGCCACCCTTAGTTTCCAAAAGGGCATTTTTAAAGTAGAGCCAGTTCCCCAAGATTGTCCCAAGATTACACTCTGGCCTGCCTTTTGACAGTGGCGACCTTGCCAATGCTCTTAGAACTCTGGTGTAAGCAGTGAGATTAATTTTCAATTGTGTATGTAACATTCACTCACCCAGTTGATTATCAGATCAGTTTAGACTAGCTAAATCTGAGTTCTTATTCTATACACACGTCTTGAGTGTTATTATAAGTGTTTAAATTCAGTCAAGAGTAATAACCAGTGTTTAAAACGCCCGCACATCTCAAAGAGATCACGTGTCGGCTCCGTAACCTTGAGACCAGGTTCCCATTCACCGCTAACACTTTAACTTTGTCAAGTGTAATTATTGTGCTATTTATGAGACCTTACATCTCAGTTGTGTTAATGAGTGCATAAATAGTGCAGCGATAAAGGGAGAATATCCATTTAATGGGAAAGTGTGTATTTCCCTGTTGAGTATTACAAAAAATGTATGCCAATGAATTCCGTTCCTGGCAACCCCTTACACGGCAGTTGCCTCAGATGGCTTTCTTACCTCATATTGCTGCAATTCACAAATTTTGAGATCATTTATGTTTCCTGAACGTGTTTTAGTATTCTATCGTTTGAACTTCTTATTGCATACTTAATATTATCCCTATCGCTTTCCTAAGAATTAACATATACGTATCATTCTAAAATTAACGTAAATACGAATTTTAGCATAGTATTTGTGAAATCTTACCTTATGCTTAATTCCAACATGCACGTTTCAAGGAATGTATGTCCAAGCACAAACTGAAATTGGTAGTTGGCCATAGCTTATGAAATTACAACGTAAATGTTCCATAACTCATATGTAGGTGGGGATGTGGGGAGAAGTTGGGAGGTCACTATGCACCGCCCGAGTGTTCATGAGGAGCCACAAATCTTTTGAGCTGTTCAAAAGATACGTGCCTGGTCATGTCAACTGTCATTTTACATGGCTCTACATGTACAAGATGCAAGCATGATGCTTGCAGCATGGTTGCAGGGTGCTTACATGTGGTCACAGGTTGCTCCCCTGTACACGCCATGCAATGAGTGGGTCTTCACGTGGTGCAGAAGCACACGTTACAACCTTGCCACTAATCAGGTACTCACAACGATGTGGCAATGCTGTGCATTGGGATAAAAGGGACATGTAGCGGGCTTGCAGCATCAGTTGTTCTCACAGACCAGCATCCTACTGTCCTTCGTCAGCTGCTTATTAAATTCCGAAGGGCAACACAAAAACAACTAGGAAGAGGGCTTCCAAACCTCCATCAACCCTGGCAGCTGCTGATAACCCCTCCACAAGGACATCACCTTCTACCGGCACCCCTTCAGGCACCGAGAGAATGGAGACTGTGGTAATACACATTGAAAAAAATCGTGAGGAGGTAGAAATGCTAAGTGACAAACAGGACGATCTTGACCTCATGAATACTGCCGCTACCTGACAACTATGAGACAATGCCGAGGACGAGACTTCTGATGACGCTGGCCCTAGTGCTGGAACAGGCCCAAAGGACCAAAATAAGAACCCCTCTGTTATTCTCCCAGACAAGAATGAGAGGCTGGTGGGGGAGTGGTTGGAGAATGAGGCAGAGTTCATTTACACCAAGGTCCTAACTGCCTACAAAAACAAGGCCAAGGTTTGGAGGGCCTTTGAGATGGGGAGGTCACTTGTTCCACCCGTGTCTGACCAGGACCTCCGGACCTGGTTCATCTACCTCAGGAGTCATTTTGGTGCATAATCATGAATTGAAACATATAGGCCTATTCTTGTTTTACATTATTTTGTCATAATAAATATTTTTTCTCACTGAAAACCTGACTTGCATATATGATTTTTAAGCACGAATAAACATAAATAGGCTTAATCTGTTACAATAGCCTTTGGATTTTTCTTGCCAAAGCAAAGTCTCATGCATAAAGAAGGTTTCAATGAAATCTACAAGACATTCAGGAATGATGTGGCTACTTTCAGCCTTCATTATGCTCAACTATTTTTCTAAGGAAAATTTTAAATATATTTTATTGACTTGTGTATCAATTATTAAAAACACACGTAAAATCTAATATATCATCAATTTAGGTATAAATACTTTTCAATTCAGTAAAATCCAATTCAATGTTCTTGGCTGGTACATGTTATCTGTCCGTCGGCAGAATGAACCGAGCCAAAAAAAGGTGCCTGACTTGCCTCCACATAAACGTTGCAGTGCGCATGCGCAGCCGTTTGGCTTGCTGCTCATCGATTGAGATGAGCTATTTACTGTGAAGGTTGTCCACACTAATGTTCAGTTGTAACTGCACTGGCCGACTGTGCAGTTATAACTGCTCAGGCATAACTGAACGTTAGTGGCGGGCTTTAAAGTACAATTTCGATAAAATAATTAGCTTGAAAGATATCTGATGACTTGCAGTCCCTGAAATGCATAGTAGGTTACGTTGGTCAGACGATGAAACCTTCAAGTAATTTGGGTGTGGGAAGCAATGAAATTATTTCCAAGAATTTTGTATGGTTAGTTTTCAAGATATGGCACCCAACTTTTTCAGGGAAGGTCCGGTACTCAGTTACAGTTCGGGCATATGCAACCTGACCCTTCTTGGTGCTCAGGCGTATGTTCTAACATTGTGCGCGTTGGGTATGTGTACATAATTATTACAAAAATTTTAAAATCCCTGAAGAATGAATCGTATTGGAGTTTTCCTTTCTCACAACACAGGTATTTTCCAATTTCCTCTCAGGATTTTACCTGCGAGATAACGGAGAAAGTCTATCTTTTAAAAGCAACGATGAAATGACATTTTAATCAAATTAAATCGTTCTAAGATCTAGCGAGAGGGAGGATCTTACTATGACAATGATCGGCTGAGTTACAATTTTAAACAAATAAACGGACACCGAGAAACAAATGATAAACGACTCGTTTAGAATATGAGAATTCTTACATACCATTATAAATCATAAGTTCTTCTAATGAGAATTTGATGAGGCGGAAGCGCTGACTATGGAGCGGCGTGTATGCAAATCAACATTATTACACCATTAAGACGGAATTGTAAAGCCCAAATGTACCTCTGAGTGTGAGGCCGCCAGCAATATTCAGTTATAACTGCACAGTTATACCTGCACAGTCGGACTGTGCAGGCATAACTGAACGTTAGAGCCGGAGGGTAAAATTAGGCGGTCAGTACATTTCCTGTCTTATTTACGCAGACAAAATTGTCTCTTATGTTTTAGGTCTTACATATTACAAATCGCGGTATATCTTTCATTCAAATGAGTGCATGTTGAAGGAGGAAATTTGTATTGTCGAGAGAGAGAGAGAGAGAGAGAGAGAGATAGCGCGCGCCTTTATACAAGAATTAGATACAAAGCCCACATGCGTATGAAAGGACTGCAAATATCAAAACTAAGCCTTAAATCCACAGTATTGTCATTGCAGGTTCATTTCGTTCCCTGTTGGTCTTTCAGCGGTTTTAACGTTAATGCCAATAATAGCTGAGGACAGAGAAAGCTTTTCGTTATGGGGAAGGGATTACCCAGTCAATGGACTGAATGAAAGGACTTCTCTCGACGGAGGAAGTCCAGAGCGTTTCCAGTATGAAACTCACTTTCCATTATACAATACAGATGCTAGAACGAGTCATTCATAAACATGAATGTCTGATGGCATTAAAGGATTCCTTTAGATGTATAATACTTTAATAGCGAAGCGACCAAGTCGAATGATGATCTCACTCAAGGGAAAAGTTTTAACACATAGATGATCGTTACCTTGAAACGATGCTACTTCATATGCCATTTACTTTGTAAGAAACAGACTACGTTGGAAAAGGTTCTGAGGACTTTATTTTGTACTCAGACGATTCCTTTCCAAATGACTTTTCGAGATCAGTTATCATCACGTGAACGATATTTCTACTTTGAATTGCACCAGTACCCAATTTTCTACCCATCTCTACATTGGGTGATCATTATTCTATATTTCCCACCACTTTAATATCAAGCATGCTTGGTCCTTTATCATTCATTTTTTATTGTTAATAATATACTCAACTCTCGAGAGGGAGAGATTTCCAGAAAAAAAGGTACGAAAGCTACGTTGCATACACCATTTTGCGCTGCCAGTAATTATTCAGTTTCCTAAAAGTTGTGCTAAGGATGCGGGCTAGACATATAATGAGAATGTCAGATAATAGATTGACAAAAATAATAACAGAATGGGTCCATAGAGATTGCAAACCAATTAAGGAAGGATGAGAAGGCGAATTTGCCGGTATAGAATGGCTTGACAAGACCTAAACAGACAGGAGTGGAAGGACATGTCTGATGATGATAATGATGATATGTATACCTAGCATGCTTAATGTTAAAGGGGTGGGAAATATAGAATAATGATCACCCAATGTATAGATGGGTAGAAAATTGGGTACCGGTGCCTTACAAAGTAGAAATATCGTTCACGTGATGATATATGACCTCGAAAAGTCATTTGGAAAGGAATCAGCTGACTACAAAATAACAAAGTCTAGATGCTTTGTGTCCCCTTTCCTCAGAACTTATCCAACTTAGGCTGGGAACATATATATATATATATATATATATATAATATATATATATATATATATATATATATATATATATATATATATATATATATATATCTATCTATATATATATATATATATATATATATTATATATATATATATATTATATATATATATATATATATATATATATATATATACACGAACTTCAAGAAACTCCCAGATTTCAAATATTACCAAACGACGACCACGCTCACTGAAATAACATGAAAATGGAAAAAATTATGAAATTGATGATAAAAATGTCTAATCCCAGTAACCATGGCTAACAACGGAGACGTTGTGGCCTTCGCTCTCTTTAGTATTAAAAATGCACATTCAATTACCTCTCAGGTTAATCAAAGATGCGTCCTACACCATTTTCACGCCTTGAATCCTTATCCCATCATGAACTCCATCTTTACAGGATTAAGATCCTACGGGCAGTCTTTAAGATCGGTGAATCTTGTTCGAAGTTAGGACGCCAGAATTTCTTTCCACTGAAGTTTTGGCATTATATTATTAAAACTTTGTTGAAATCTCTCCCTCATTTGCATATAGATGAAGTATCTGTTATTAAGGTGCATATGATATTTAGAAGCATGAAGTCTCCTCCTATATTTTTGTCATTACCGAAAATTGTTATAAGACTACTATTGTCATTCTATAAGCCTTCTTTTAGTTAATATTCAATAAAAAAGAATACCCTAATGACTCGTCCATGAAATATGGTAATATTCTTATGAATCAAGCAACTCTTAAAACGTGATATATACCATTACAGGAATACCATTTTCAATCTATTTATTTTATAGTCATAAAAAAAATCACTGGTGTTAGGTAACTGCTTAGAGGGATGAAATATCCTCGTGTTAACGTTATTGGTGGGAGGGGGGGTGGGGGGGAAGAATGAATTTCTGAGTAAAAGAGGAAGTTAGGTATATGATAACATTAAGGTGGTAAAATATCGCTAAGAGATCGACTACTTTTGAAAGGACTAGTTTTTTCCTCGAGTAGTATCATTTTTTTTTTTTTTCATTATGAAACATCTTTAACGGTACTTTTAAGTGAAAGTTTCCCATAAATTTCCAAAATTCTGCAATATAATAGGTTTTGGAACAGACATTCACGTAAAACTGATAAAATGAGAGAAAAGACACAAGTCAAAGTCAAATGATAAGGCCATATTTGAATAGAAACTAATGTGGATGATTCATGATGGCTCAAGTTTTATGCACGAAATGTGGACAGAGAGTAAATGTTCACTAACATTTATCCTATCGAGAAATATTCATAGACATAATATTGAGAATTTCACAAAGCAATCGGGCTCAGATTTCTAGCCTTGAATACCAGATGTCCTAATAATACTGATACGTTCTCCGTATGGTATACCCTAAAGTGTTATATTTAATTCTGCTTAAAATAGTATATGTTAAAGCAATAATAATGAAGCTCACGGGAGTTGTATACATTATACCTTACATACTTCAATCACACAAAATGGTGGTAGTGCTATCAGTGGATCTCACAAGGTTCACTAGAAGTTCTTTGACTTAGGCTAGCCTATACTTATTCGACTCTGTTAAGCATTGGTTGACATGAATTCTTACTAAAATTCAATGTAGGCTAAACCAGTCTTTCTTTATATTGCACCTGACCTTGTTGCTCACAACTTCTACCTAGAATGCAGACTGTATTTATATTGCAGTCGAAAGTCATCCAGAGAGAAAAGTCAAATAGGTAGTACCGGTTGCAGTGAACTTATTGCCAAGTTTATCTGCTTACCACAGTAAGTTCGTCCAATAAAGGACTCAAGCTGTATCCATGGCTCGCTACCTCCTGATGCCATATAAGTTTTATGTTCCAGTTCATAAATAAAACAATAGAACCACGATAAAACCTCGTGTCCAAGTGATGTAAAGGAAGGAAGCTCGAGAGTCGAGTGAGTCGCCACCCGCCAGTCACTCCCCAGCCTAGGAGAGTCGGACCACTAGGGTCGACGTCATCAAGTCATGACGTCACATCGGACAGGCCTTCTATCTCGGTGGTCTTGCTGCAACCCCCTTTCATTCACTGTGTAAGACTTCCGTTCGTGTTCTTTCTTCCATCTTACTTTCCAGCCCCACCTAACAGTTGTTTGATAGTGCAACTGCCCTGTTTTCACCCTGTTACGCCTTTAAAATGTTTTGTCTCAATATCCTTTTCAGCAATGAACGACCTCACAGCCCCCAGTGGATAGCTTGTGGCCTAAATTTTATACTCCATTCCCTTCCATTCCATTCCATTTAGTGTTAGAGTTCTTTGATGAGGTAATGATTGTAAATGATATTGATCAGGTGTGTATCTTCTTATAAAAAAGTCGTTTTCTAAAACAGAAAATTCAAACGATCATCCTTCTGAACAAATCCCTGTCTCGTTGCTTTAGCATCAAGGTACTATTAAATAGCAAGAAGAGAAATGTGTGTGGAGACGAAGCTGACGGTGCTTCCTTTATAAATCTATTCTCCAAAGAGCAACTGAGTCTCAGACAGGCATCTCGATTCTCATTACTTTTCATCTCTGTCAATGGAAGGCAAATGAAGCTAATCACAGAAATATCAGATTGTCAGTTTTGTAATCGAGCTTCTGAGCTTCTGCACTGTCACCTGCCTCGGGAATCCCGACTTTAAAAGAGCCAAAACCCCGGGAGTTAAAGTAAAATGCTAATAATGTCGAATTGCTGTTTTTAAAGTAAAATGCTAATAATGTCGAATTGCTGGCGTCATCAGTGTCGTTTGTGGCTTACCCGTTCTTTCCCTAGTTAGTGGTAGCTTGTTCTCTCACAATGACACGGAGAAAGTGATGTTTTTTATGATGAAAACGTCGGATAAGACGCGAGTGATTCTGCTGTTCGATTTATATGTCGTAATAAGCTGACATGGTTATTAGGGTACTTTTTCTTAGTTGCTTTTAC
>NC_087200.1:16765036-16775821 GCF_015104395.2 Macrobrachium nipponense | reverse complement strand
CAGTCAGCTGACGAATCCGAGGTTTCTCTTTTTATTATTCAGATTCCTAACATTATTTAGAAATGTATAATTTGCAACAGCCCACCGTGGCCCCCCCTTAAATTCTTGCCATGGCCCCAAGGTTGAGAACCACTGCTTTAAGGGAAATCTTCTTCCCAGACATGTTTCCTTTTGAGACGCTGATGCTGTAATGGCTTCCCATTTTCCCCTTTTTACCTTAATGACCTATTTGAAAAGTATAACGATTGCTGGGCATGATAGTAATGTTTCATGGAAATTACTCTTACATTAAGGTATATTGTTTGTTTGTATGGTGTTTTTACGTTGCATGGAACCAGTGGTTATTCAGCAACGGGACCAACGGCTTTACGTGACTTCCAAACCACGTCGAGATGAATGAACTTCTATCACCAGAAATACAAATCTCTAACCCCTCAGTGGAATGCCCGAGAATCGAACTCGCGGCCACTGAGGTGGCAGGTCAAGACCATACCGATCACGCCACTGAGGCGTTTACATTAAGTATAATAAATATGGGAACTCGTGTGCATAGAACTTGAATGGATAACAGGTATCGAAAGATCGCATTTTGCTTGGTACGGATTCTGGAATTTAATTTGTAATATTTAATTTTGAATTAATTCGGGCTTTGTCCAGGAAAGGAATGACGCAACGAAATGTAACTGACAAAGAGTGGATTACACAACCTAGATTACTGGCATCCACTACAACGATATATATAATTGTTAAAATTAAAGTTCCGGAAATTAGGAATATGAGAAAACAGAGGATGAATACACTACGACGTGTGAAATCACAACTTTCATCAACATACGCATTCATAAAAAAAAGAACAAAACAACATCATCATCTGCCCGATACTGTTTTCGAAAATCGGCCACCATTTCCCAAAAGGGATGACCTAATACGGTCAATTGGAGGTCATTGGATGCCTTTATCACCGATACTAACGTCACTTCAACTTCGTCATTATGGGAGATCACCGGATGGAATCCGTTAATGGTGGAATGTGCTCGCTTTTATAGCCAATACTTCCCCGTTTGTGCTCTGAAGGACATAGGAATCCCTTACTCACACGTAGGACACATTCCCCAATTGCTGTGTAGGAATTTTGATGTCATAAAAGGATCAGTGGGAATATTACAACAACATTTGATAAAATTACCATTCCCAACGGATCAGGAAAAGTAAAAGACCTTTTGTCGTGCAAATACAAAAAACCAGAAAGAAAAAACATACAATAAACAAAAGACGAAACATAATTTCATCTCTGCCTGCCAAAGGCAACGTTTTGCCCTTTTCGAAAATGAATGACATCAGAGATGTGAGGCCCTTCAGGTAGGCTCACATATGCTTTGCAACTTGTTGCCTGCCCCGGGGAGTCCGTTAAATATGAATAATGTGGGATGCATTAATTAATCTTGGGAGGAGGACGACCACAATACAAGTTGGCATAGGAATCGTCATGACATCATTGCTCTGGAATCACCAATCTCTGGGAGACGGGAGGAATTCCAAGAAAGGACTTCCCAATGTGTTTGCTCTAATCCTATTCATTAAAGGAGTTATAGATGGAAGAGCTAAGCAAATGAGATCATTTCAAATAAAAAACAATATTTGACTAAATCATTAATCTTACATTTGCTGAAAGCACAGATAATTTCTATTCTCAGTTTCTCTAGGTAATAGCAATTTATAGACGAGTCTTATCGCAATGCTTATCAAATGCGAAAATCACCCATAACATGGATACCTTCCCTCTAACAGTCTACAGGCTTCAAATCTGTGGCTTTTACGGATGGTATAGGCCGACAGTAATTAGAAAAGATGACGATTATATTACTGGCATAATTCTCGTCATTCAAATGGTTTGGTTTATATCTATATAAAACCAGAGGAATGATAAGAAATAAACAAACATTCCTCGTAGATGACTGCTAAATTTTGTCCCAGGGGGTAAAAAAAAAAAAAAAAAAAAAAAAAAAATATGTAAAAGCAACAAAGAAAAAGTACTTAATAACCATGTCAGCTTATTACGACATATAAAATCGAACAGCAGAATCCATCGCTCTTATCCGACGTTTTCATCATAAAACAAAAAAACATCACTTTCTCCGTGTGGCATTGTGGGAGAACAAGTTACCACTAACTAGGGAAAGAACGGGTAAGCCACAAACGACACTGAAGATGCCAGCAGCTGGTGGGTGCTCTTAAAAACATCAATTCGACATTATTAGCATTTTACTTTAACTCCTGGGGTTTTGGCTCTCTTAAAGTCCGGATTCCCAAGGCAGGTGACAGTGCAGAAGCTCAGAAGCTCGATTACAAAACTGACAATTTGATATTTCTGTGATTAGCTTTGGACGTTCAATTGCCTTCCATTGAAGAGAGATGAGAAAATTAATGGGAATCGAAATGTCTGTCTGAGACTCAGTTGCTCTTTGGAGAATAGATTTATAAAGGAAGCACCGTCAGCTTCGTCTCCACACTCATTTCTCTTCTTGCTATTTAATAGTGCCTTAATGCTAAAGCAACGAGACAGGGATTTGTTCAGAAGGATGATCGTTTGAATTTTCTGTTTTAGAAAACGACTTCTTTATAAGAAGATATACACCTGATCAATATCATATACAATCATTACCTCATCAAAGAACTCTAACACTAAATGGAATGGAATGGAATGGAGTATAAAACAAAATTTAGGCCACAAGCTAACCACTGGGGGCTGTGAGGTCGTTCATTACTGAAAAGGATATTGAGACAAAACATTTTAAAGGCGTAAACAGGGTGAAAACAGGACAGTTGCACTATCAAACAACTGTTAGGTGAGGCTGGAAAGTAAGATGGAAGAAAGAACACGAACGGAAGTCTTACACAGTGAATGAAAGGGGGTTGCAGCAAGACCACCGAGATAGAAGGCCTGTTCGATGTGACGTCATGACGTGATGACGTCGACCCTAGTGGTCCGACTCTCCTAGGCTGGGGAGTGACTGCCGAGTGGTGACTCACTCGACTCTCGAGCTTCCTTCCCTTACATCACTTGAGGTTTTATCATGGTTCCATTGTTTTATTTATGAACTGGAACATAAAACTGATATGGTATCATGAGGTAGCGAGCCATGGATACAGCTTGAGTCCTTTATTGGACGAACTTACTGTGGTAAGCAGATAAACTTGGCAATAAGTTCACTCCAACCGGCACTCACCTATTTGACTTTTCTCTCTGGATGACTTTCGACTGCAATATAAATACAGTCTGCATTCTAGGTAGAAGTTATGAGCAACAAGGTCAGGTGCAATATAAAGAAAAACTGGTTAAGCCTACATTGAATTTTAATAAGAATTCATGTCAACCAATGTTTAACAGAGTCGAATAGGTATAGGCTAGCCTAAGTCAAAGAACTTCTAGTGAACCTTGTTAGATCCACTGATAGCACTACCACCATTTTCTGTGATTGAAGTATGTAGGTAATTTATAAATATATACAAACTCCGTGAGCTTCATTATTATTGCTATAACATATACTATATTAAGAAGAATTAAATATACCACTTTAGGGTATACCCTACGAAGAACATATCAGTATTATTAGGACATCTGGTATTCAAGGCTAGAAATCTGTGCCCGATTGCTTAGTGAAAGTCTCAATATTATGTCTATGAATATTTCTCGATGGGATAAATGTTAGTGAACATTTACTCTCTGTCTACATTTCGTGCATAAAAACTGAGCCATTATGAATCCTCCACATTAGGTTACTCTCTGTCCACATTTCGTGCATAAGAATTGAGCCATCATGAATCATCCACATTAGTTTCTATTCAAATATGGCCTTATCATTTGACTTTGACTTGTGTCTTTTCTCTCATTTTATCAGTTTTACATGAATGTCTGTTCCAAAACCTATTATATTGCAGAATTTTGGAAGTTTATGGGAAACTTTCACTTAAAAGTACTGCTAAAGAAGTTTCATAATGAAAAAAATAATAATACTACGCGAGGAAAAAACTAGTCCTTTCAAAAGTAGTCAATCTCTTAGTAATATTTTACCACCTTAATGTTATCGTATACCTAACTTCCTCTTTTACTCAGAAATTCATTCTTCCCCCACCAATAACGTTAACACGAGGATATTTCATCCCTTTTAGCAGTTACCTAACACCAGTGATTTTTTTTTTTTTACTATAAAATGAATAGATTGAAAATGGTATTCCTGTAATGGTAAATATCACATTTGAAGAGTTGCTTGATTCATAAGAATTTTACCATATTTCATGGACGTGTCATTAGGGTATTTTTTTTATTGAATATCAACTAAAAGAAGGCATATAGAATGACAATAGGAGTTTTATAACAATTTTCGGTAATGACGGAAATATAGGAGGAGACTTCATGCTTATAAATATCATATGCACCTTAATAACAGATACTTCATGTATATGCAAATGAGGGAGAGATTTTAACAAAGTTTTAATAATATAATGCCAAAACTTCAGTGGAAAGAAATTCTGGCGTCTTAACTTCTAACAAGATTCACCGATCTTAAACACTGCCCGTAGGATCTTAATCCTATAAAGATGGAGTTCATGATGGGATAAGGATTCAAGGCGTGAAAATGGTGTAGGACGCACCTTTGATTAACCTGGGAAGTAATTGAATGTGCATTTTTAATACTAAAGAGAGCGGAGGCCGCAACGTCTCCGTTGCTAGCCACGGTTACTGGGATTAAAAGAATTTTTGATTTTTTTTTTATAAAAAAATTATCATAAAATTTCATAATTTTTTCCATTTTTTGTTTGTTTTTCCCCATGTTATTTGAATTTCAGTGAGCGTGGTCGTTGTTTGGTAATATTTGAAATCTGGGAGTTTCTTGAAGTTCGTGTATTTTACATAGTGCATATATATATATATATATATATATATATTATATAGATATATATATATATATATATATAATATATATATATATATATATTATGTATAGTTATATATATATATGTATATATATATATATATAATATATATATATATATATATATATATATATATATATACATACATATACATATATATATATATATATATATATATAATATATACATAATATATATATATATATATATATATATATATATATATATATATATATATATATATATATATATATATATATATATATATATATATATATATATATATATATATATATAATATATATATATATATATATATGTTATATATATATATATATATATATATATATATAGATATATGGTATATATATATATATATATATATATATATATATATATATATATGTTCCCAGCCTAAGTTGGAATAAGTTCTGAGGAAGGGGGACGCAAAGCTTCTAGAGACTTTTTTATTTTGTAATCAGCTGATTCCTTACCAAATGACTTTTCGAGTCAAATATCATCACGTGAACGATATTTCTACTTTGTAAGGCACCGGTACCCAATTTTCTACCCATCTATACATTGGGCGATCATTATTCTATATTTCCCACCCATTTTACATTAAGCATACTAGGTATACATATCATTATCATCATCATCATCAGATATGTCCTTCCACTCCCGTCTGTTTATGGTCTTGTCATGCCATTCTATACCGGCAAATTCGCCTTCTCTTCCTTCCTAATTGGTTTGCAATCTCTATGGACCCATTCTGTTATTATTTTTGTCAATCTATTATCTGACATTCTCATTATATGTCTAGCCCGCATCCTTAGCACAATAACTTTTAGGAAACTGAATAATTACTGGCAGCGCAAAAATGGTGTATGCAAAGTAGCTTTCGTACCTTTTTTTCTGGAAATCTCTCCCTCTCGAGAGTTGAGTATATTAACATATCAAAAATGAATGATAAAGGACCAAGCATGCTCGATGTTAAAGGGGTGGGAAAAATAGAATAATGATCACCCTATGTAGAGATGAGTAGAAAATTGGATACCGGTGCAATTCAAAGTAGAAATATCGTTCACGTGATGATAACTGACCTCGAAAAGTCATTTGGAAAGGAATCGGCTGATTACAAAATAAAGCCTAGATCCTTTGTGCCTCCCGTCCTCAGAACATTTTCCAACGTAGTCTGTGTCTTACAAAGTAAATGGCATATGAAGTAGCATCGTTTCAAGGTAACGATCATTCATGCGTTAAAAACTTTTCCTTGAGTGATAAGATTATTCAACTTGGTCACTTCGCTATTAAAGTATTGTACATCTAAAGGAATCCTTTAATGCCATCGGACATTCATGTTTATGAATGACTCGTTCTAGCATCTGTATTGTATAATGGAAAGTGAGTTTCATACTGGAAACGCTTTGGACTTCCTCCGTCGAGAGAAGTCCTTTTCATTCAGTCCATTGACTGGATAATCCCTTCCCCATAACGAAAAGCTTTCTCTGTCCTCAGCTATTATTGGCATTAACGTTAAAACCGCTGAAAGACGAACAGGGAACGAAATGAACCTGCAGTGACCATACTGTGGATTTAAGGCTTAGTTTTGATATTTGCAGTCCTTTCTTACGCACGTGGGCTTTGTATCTAATTCTTGTATAAAGGCGCGCGCTATCTCTCTCTCTCTCTCTCTCTCCTCCTTCAACATGCTCATTTGAATGAAAGATATACCACGATTTGTAATATGTAAGACCTAAAACATAAGAGACAATTTTGTCTGCGTAAATAAGACAGGAAATGCATTGACCGCCTAATTCTTTCCTCTCAATTTCCCATGAGAAAGCATAAAACTACAGACTGGACTGATTTATTGATAAAGCGGCCGCCGCTCTAACGTTCAGGTATGCCTGCACAGTCCGACTGTGCAGGTATAACTGAATATTATTGGCGGCCTCACACTCAGATGTACATTTGGGCTTTAACAATTCCGTCTTATGGTGAAATAATGTTGATTTGCATACACGCCGCTCCATAGTCGGCGCTTCTCCGCCTCATCAAATTCTCATTAGAAGAACTTATGATTTATAATGGTATGTAAGAATTCTCATATTCTAAACGAGTCGTTTATCATCTGTGTCTCGGTGCCAGTATATTGTTTGAAATTGTAACTCAGCCGATCGTTGTCATAGTAAGATTTAATTTGATTAAAATGTGATTTCATCGTTGCTTTTAAAAGATAGACTTTCTCCGTTATCTCTTGGGTAAAATCCTGAGAGGAAATTGGAAAATCCTTTGTAGTGTTGTGAGAAAGGAAAACTTCAATACGATTCATTCTTCAGGGATTTTAAAATTCTTGTAATAATTATGTACACATACCCAACAAACACAATGTTAGAACATACGCCTGAGCACCGAGAAGGGTCAGGTTGCATATTCCCGAACTGTAACTGAGTACCGGACCTTCCCTGAAAAAGTTGGGTGCCATATCTTGAAAACTAACCATACAAAATTCTTGGAAATAATTTCATTGTTTCTCACACCCAAATTACTTTCAGTTTTAACCGTCTGACCAACGTAACCTACTATGCATTTCAGGGACTGCAGTCATCAGATATCTTTCAAGCTAATTATTTTATCGAAATTGTACTTTAAAGCCCGCCACTAACGTTCAGTTATGCTTGCGCAATTATAACTGCACAGCCGGCCTGTGCAGTTATAACTGAACGTTATTGTGGACAACCTGCACGGTAAATAGCTCTTCTCAATTGATGAGCATTAGGCCAAACGGCTGCGCATCCGCACTGCAACGTTTATGTGCAGGTAAATTTTACTGAATTGAAAAGTATTTATACCTAAATTGATGATATATTAGATTTTACTTGTGTTTTAATAATTGATACACAAGTCTATAAAATATATTTAGAATTTTCCTTAGAAAAATAGTGTGCATAATGAAGGCTGAAAGTAGCCGCATCATTCCTGAATGTCTTGGAGATTTCATTGAATCCTTCTTTATGCATGAGACTTTGCTTTGGCAAGTAAAATCCAAAGGCTATTGTAGCAGATTAAGCTTATCTATGTTTATTCGTGCTTAAAAATCATATATGCAAGTCAGGTTTTCAGTGGGAATAAATATTTCTTATGACAAAATAATGTAAAACAAGAATAGGCCTATATGTTTCAATTCATGATTATACACCAAAATGACTCCTGAGGTAGATGAACCAGGTCCGGAGGTCCTGGTCAGACACGGGTGGAACAAGTTAACTCCCCATCTCAAAGGCCCTCCAAACCTTGGCCTTGTCTTTGTAGGCAGTTAGGACCTTGGTGTAAATGAACTCTGCCTCATTCTCCAACCACTCCCCCACCAGGTTAGAGTAAGAGAGGGGTTCTTCTTTTGGTCCTTTGGGCCTGTCCCAGCACTAGGGCCGGCGTCATCAAAAGTCTCGTCCTCGGCATTGTCTCATAGTTGTCAGGTGGCGGCAGTATTCATGAGGTCAAGATCGTCCTGTTTGTCACTTGGCATTTCTACCTCCTCACGATTTTTTTCAATGTGTATTACCACAATCTCCATTCCCTCGGTGCCTGAAGGGGTGGGGCACCGGTTAGAAGGGGTGATCCTTCCTTGGGAGGGGTTATCAGCAGCTGCCAGGGTTGATGGAGGTTTGGAAGCCCTCTTCCTAGTTGTTTTTTGTGTTGCCCTTCGGAAATTTAATAAACAGCTGACGAAGGACAGTAGGATGCTGGTCTGTGAGAACAACTGATGCTGCAAGCCCGCTACATGTCCCTTTTATCCCAATGCACAGCATTGCCACATCGTTGTGAGTACCTGATTAGTGGCAAGGTTGTAACGTGTGCTTCTGCACCACGTGAAGACCCACTCATTGCATGGCGTGTACAGGGGAGCAACCTGTGACCACATGTAAGCACCCCGCAACCATACTGCAAGCACCCTGCAACCATGCTGCAAGCATTATGCTTGCATCACGTACATGTGGTGCTACGTTAATATGACAGTTGATGTGACCAGGCACATATCTTTTGAACAGCTCAAAAGATTTGTGGCTCCTCATGATCGCTCGGGCGGTGCATAGTGACCTCCCAACTTCTCCCCACATCCCCACTTACATATGAGTTATGGAACATTTACGTTGTAATTACGTAAGCTGTTGCCAACTACCAATTTCCGTTTGTGCTTGGACATACATTCCTTGATACGTGCATGTTGGAATTAAGCATAAGGTAAGATTTCACAAATACTATGCTAAAATTCGTATTTATGTTAATTTTAGAATGATACATATAATATGTTAGTTCTTAGGAAAGCAATAGTGACAATATTAAGTATGCAATAATAAGTTCAAACGATAGAATACTAAAACACGTTTAGGAAACATGAATGAGGTAAGAAAGCCATCTGAGGCAACTGCCGTGTAAGGGTTGCCAGGAACGGAATTCTTTGGCATACATTTTTTGTAATACTCAACAGGGAAATACACACTTTCCCATTAAATGGATATCCTCCCTTTATCGCTGCACTATTTATGCACTCATTAACACAACTGAGACGTAAGGTCTCGTAAATACCACAATAATTACACTTGACAAAGTTGAAGTGTTAGCGGTGAATGGGAATACTTGGTCTCAAGGCTACGGAGCCGAGATCTATCACACATCTTCCTCCTCTCTCGACCACACCATTACCACCCCACAACCCTGTTCCTCTCTGGTTACTTTCTCAAACTAACCCCCCCCCCCCCTCTTCACTCATAGGAAGACCCCATAGCTTCTACAACGTTGATCTCTTTGAGATGTGCGGGCGTTCTAAGCGCTGGTTATTACTCTTGCCTGAATGTAAACACTTATAATAACACTCAAGACGTGTGTATGGAATAAGAACTCAGATTTAGCTAGTCTAAACTGATCTGATAATCAACTGAGTGAGCGAATGTTACATACACAATTGAAAATTAATCTCACTGCTTGCACCAGAGTTCTAAGAACATTGGCAAGGTTGCCACTGTCAAAAGGCAGGCCAGAGTATAATCTTGGGACAATCTGGGGAACTGGCTCTACTTTAAAAATGCCCTTTTGGAAAAACTATGAGTGGCCTACCACATGTGAGCAGAAAAAGTGAAAATTATGTACCTTTAGTAAATATCCATATATTACTTTTAAAAAAGAAAATTAAACTTATTATGTCCATTTATAAGTATAATTCACCAAGGTAATCAGAATGATAATGATTAAAGGAGCTCTCGCAGGCTCTTTGGCACTAAATCAGTACAGAAAATTATGTACAATACCAAGAACAAATGTGCCACTGGGTTGCAAGCAAAAACATTAAAGCTAGTGAGTAAGTATGGTGCAGGGAACAACGACTGAACTCTTGATGATAACACGCACAAAAGGTGGAACACTGTAAACAAGGATTGTTTACAAGAATGGCCCTGTTGAACTACAAAAGACAGCACACAACAGGGAAGTCTACACTTCTGCAAAGCAGGTAACATTGTAACACAGAATAACAACTTAAAGCTTATGTAACTGATCAATGCGTAAATGAAAATATGCAAAATATGAAGTATATAAGTTATTAGATAAAATGCTCATATGACGGAGTAACTGTAAGCATGATCAACACAATCTACTGATAACATTTCCACATTAAATTCACAAAAATCACAATTGCACAAATATCGATGGAGTCTCTGAGGAGATGGGGTAATAGGATCATGGGAATAGGAAAGGGAACAGTTGGAACAATGAATGAATGCAAGCAATAGTAGGTGAAAGCCAACAAATTAACTTCCAATTCAATTACCTTTGTGCGTGAATGATACATAC
>NC_087200.1:16747536-16757536 GCF_015104395.2 Macrobrachium nipponense | reverse complement strand
CGTCCATGAACATCAGATGGTTGATTCTGTTGCCTCTTTTCTTGAGTTGGTACCCGGCATCCATCTTCTGTAGTACTTTTGTCATGGGAATCATGCTACTACGAAGAGTAGTGGGGACAGTGAGTCGCCCTGGAAGATCCCTCTTCCTGATATTAACCTCTGCTAGTATTATTCCAGAGCTTGTAAGTATTGTATTCCAGTTGCGCATTGTATTTTTGAGGAAGCTGATGGTGTTTTTTCCTCTGCCCCATATATTTTCAGACATTCTATTAGCCATGTGTGTGGTATCATGTCGAAGGCTTTCTTATAGTATATCCATGCCATGCTTAGGTTGGTTTTCCTTCTTCTACTGTTCTTCATTACCATTTTGTCTATCAGGAGCTGGTCTTTTGTGCCCCTACACTTCCTTCTGCAGCCTTTCTGTTGGTGGGGGATGGTGTTTGTCTCCTCTAGGTAATTGTATAGCCTTTCACTGATGATAGGCAGGTGATAGGCCTGTAGTTACTGGCTATATTTTCCTTACTCTTGTCTTTTTGTACTAAGGATGTTCTTCCTGTGGTCATCCATTTGGGTGCTGGTGATTTGAGATACATGCTGGAGTTGTTCTGCTATTCGTGGGTGTAGGGCCTTGAAGTTTTTGAGCAGTATCCATGGACTTCATCAGGACCTGGGCTTTCCAGTTTGGCATTTTCTTTAGTTGGTGTCTCCCTGTTTCTTCTTCCTTGACTTCCTGGAGCCATGTTGCATGTTTGTTGTGTGATAACCGGATTGCTCCATATGTTTTCCTGGAGTCTCTTACTTGGTTTGGCTTCAGGAATTTCTTGGTGGTTGTCTTCCCCTCTTAGTTGGCTGTATAGTTTGTTCTGTTGGTATCCCTTATTCCTGTTCATGTACCATTGGATCTTATGTGCTTTGGCCTTAAGCCTCTGTTTTACATCTTCTATTGTGTTGTTAGTTTCCCCTCTCTTGTACTTTGTATTTCTCGTTGAGTTCCTCCTTTGTTTTCTTGCTTCTTAGGCCTTTTTTCTGCCATCTCTTTCAGATTACTCAAGTCAGATCTCATCACCATGATTTGCTTTTCCAGGCGCATTTTCCAAGGAGGTTGCTGTTTTGGTTTCTGTTGGGTTGGTTGTGCTGGTGGTGTTGGTGTTCGAATCCCCATCAGTTCTGCTACTAATCTTGCTCCTGCATATGCTAAGTTATTTGTTTCTGTGATACTGGTGGTGTGTATTATGCCCATTATTTCATTGACCTCACTTGTTTTCTCCCTTAATTTTCTAGGTGTTGTAGGCTTTCATGGAGGGGATCTTTGTTCTCTCTGTATCTGGCTCCATCCATTGTCTAATCTTTTCTACCCATTCCATCCTCTCTGTTACTTCGTCAGTGTTTCGTCGAGTGTCGTTGTTTGATACCTCATCATCCCTGTCGTCTTCTGTGGCATCGTCTCTCAGTTCGTCTTCGTGTAATTCGTTGTCGTGTGACATTTCCCTTTCCAGTTCTTCTCTTTCTGTTAGGGAGAGCCAGTTCTTTTTCTTTATGTTCCTTACTTGGTCTTCCACCTCTGCTCTGTTTGGGGGGTGTTATTTCCTCTCATTCCAGATGTTGACCAACCTTCTTCTATATTCTCTCTCCGTCGGGTTGCTTCTGATGTAGCATCTCCATATTCCTTATTTTCGTCTCTTGTCCATTTCTTCCTTTTTGCTTCTGTAGCTCCAATCTCAGGCTGTTGATTACTGTCGTTGTAGGTGGTCAGTTGCTGGATGGACGGATGACGACCTCCAAGTACCTGACCGTCTTCCACCTTCAATTGGGTTGAATACCTGGTTGCCGGACGAAGCTCCTCTGTTGCCAGAGGTTCCATTTCATTTCTTTCCATCATTGCTGAGTTTTGCTATTTAACCCATAACTGGACCCTACCCCATCAGGGATAGGTACTCATTTACAGCTGAGTAGACTGAGGAAATTATGGTAAAGATCCTTTCCCAAGGAATCAATGCCGAGGAGAGCGGTCACCCATCCAACGACTGACCAGCCCCAATGTTGCTTAACTTAACTTAATCAGTCCATTGACGACCTAACCGACTCTGCCACGGCGCCATAAACCACATAGCAAGCGAATGCCCGGCACTAGCACAGAACCAGTACAAAAAGAGGCATGATTCAGTGGCAAAAGCCCTCCACTGGAGCCTGTGCAAGAAACATCAGCTACCTTGCAGTAATAAGTGGTATGAGCACCAACCTGAGGGCGGGGGGGTGGGGGGGGCTGGCATTTTCGCGTCAAAACTAAGCGATTTCCAATCGATGGCCATCATGAATAATACAGCTAATGATGTAATGTGAGATTCCTATATTATAATTTTTAATAATTTGCTTTTACGTCACTACTTCACTAGATTATATGTCATGAAAAACATTTCCATTAAAAATGCACTGCGAAATAATTAAATATTTGCTTGTAGTCATTTCCATCTGGTGAAAATTTTTAGTTCTGTTCTGTCTCTCTCCTAATTCCATTCCATCTCTCTCTCTCTCTCTCTCTCTCTCTCTCTCTCTCTCTCTCGCTCTCTCTCTCTCTCTTCTCTAAAAATAACCATAGATTGCACGTTATATAAAAGTGAAAGCAACCATCCTTCATATAAAAGAACGAAACTTGAAAGAAAAAAACATTTTCATTACATGTCATTTAATCTGCTTTCCAGGAGTGTTAATGGACAGTTTGAAAGTTTTATGACTTTCATCTGTTGTCATCCTATGCAAATGTTGCTCTATATTTTTACCTAAAACTCCGAATAATTTTCTATTACATGTATACAAACATAAGGTAGTATTAATGGGACAACAATACTTCTTCATATAATTTTAAAAATATAAAAGAAACTTCATTGATTAAAATAGTTTTACTTAAACATAAGAAGTCTTCTAAAGACTGAGAGTACGAATTCGGACTTAGGAAACTAGTTATATTATTACTTGAAAATACGAGACGATATTTGCTCATGTCATTGTACAATACATAATCAATTCAGTTGAATTATAAATTGCTTTTATTTTAATATAAGAAGGATATCAAGGCGTATAAATTCGGACTTGAAGTCACTACAAATTTTAACGGAATGCCTACAATATCTGATTCCTCTTTTAAAGATATTTTTTTTATTACAAAAAGGGCGTACCCTTAGTTAGGGTCAAAAGTAATGTTCGCTGATACACTGAGGCCAGACGTGGTAGAAGGTCAAAGTTCACATCTATCTAGATTCAGTATAACTGAAGGATTTTATTTCTCCATGTTGCAGTTGAATTAATTAATTTAGGAGTAAACATTACCATAAACAAAGCACTAGATTATACAACAGAACAATCCCTTTGAACGGAATGGAATACAGAATTTAGGCCAAATCAACACCAAGCGCTGGGACCTATGAGGTCATGCACGCTGAAAGGGAAATTGGGGGACAGAAGGGTTTGAAAGGAGTAACAGGGGAAAAACCTCGCAGTTGCACTATGCAACAATAACTGTTGGGAAAAAGGGTTGATAGCATGGTGTTAGGAGTAAGTGAATAAGAATGTACGTATAGTAAAAGGAACAAAATGGATTACAGCTAAGGGCCGGAGGGACGCAGCAAAGAACAAATTAAAGTTAATGCTTACTTTGCATGGCGTGAGGTGCAATGACGTCATCCCCCCCCCCCCCCACCCAGAACTAATTCCTTTGACTGTCAAAACATTTGGTGCCTGAATGTACCACTGTCAGACATTTGGTAATTGAATGTCCCAGTCTTGGGGACCTCAGGAGAAGCCTTCTCTCTGAGGCCTAAGAAGAGAATAGAGGGGTACATTCTAGCCAAAGTCCGAGGGAAAGAGGGTCTTTATGATGCCTGTGGCATTTTCAGATTTTATATCAGAACCTGGTCTTATGTGCGCTGCTTGGGCCACAGGAAAGAGTCAAAATACAGTTGGAGATGAGGTCCTTGTGCTCAGGACAGGAGCCTCGCGGCCTCTAGAAACCCTTTTCACAGGCCCCCCACCAGATTCTTGGTACGCATGGCAATCTCAATTACCCTGTTAATTGTGGGCAAAGGTGCGCCAAGCTGATCCATTTCAACCTCCTTAAACCTTACAGAACCCGGTCAAACGATGAGGATGCCACTACTGGGCCCTCCATCTCCGGTGTGCGCATTGTTACTGTCCCCAGACACCAGAATCCAACTCCCAGTACTAGAGGTTATAGAGCACCACATCACTCTCGAAAATAACACTCAGCCCATGGCAGAAGGGTTTTACAAGAACCGCAAAAGGCTGAAGAATAAAGGAACAGGTGCAACCCTGCAATTAACAGCGTTACTACTTAGTACCTAAAGAAGGAGGAGATGGGCTATGGGTTGACTACCATAAACTAGACGAAGTCACAAAGTTGTAGCAGTACCTACTCCTGCAAATAGTTATGAACTTAGATGTCCTCAGCAAAGTTCCCTATCTAAGCAAGATAGATTTGGAGAAGGGTTATTGGCAGGTTCTTCTCTCAGTGGAGTCGTTCCTACTAACTGACTTTACTACCCAGGATGGGTTTTAAAGTTAATGCACTAAGATGCTTTCAAAAACTCATGAAAAAAAGTTCTAGCTGGGATCAAAAGCTATGTAGTGTACCTAGATGATACAGTCATCTATGCTATGACTTGGGAACAACATCAAGAAATCCTGAGAAAGGTTCTCCAAGCCCTCAAGGAAGCAAAATTAGTACTGAACCTTTAGAGGTGCCAATTTGGATCATCCCAGATTACCTACTTGGGGAATATTATTGGCAGTGAAAAATGCCAAGGATGCAAACGTCTGCAATTAGACATATGCCATACCCAGTGACAAAAAGGAAGCCCAGTGCTTCATGGGCATGCCCTGAAGGTTTATCCTCAATTTCTCGGAAGCTGCTACTCCCATAATCAACTTATTCAAGGGAAACAAGACATTTAAATGCACAGAAGAATGCATGAGAGTTTACGATAATCTCAAAACAATAATAATGAATAAGCCAGTACCAAATATCCCAGACTATGATAAGTATAGGAACAGTGATGTTCAAGAAGCCTATCATGCCGATCATAAGTTCCTACTTGCGGGTCCTCAGCAAACCCACAACCCACTAACGGTATCTGGCTCAATTTAGGAATCAAAATAAATGCTTAGTGCGTTGGAATCTGGGCATGTAAGATTATAATTTGAAGACTGAATATATCCAGGGAACTGGTAACAAAATTGCTGATCTACTTTCCGGACATTAATCTTCTGAGAACCATTTTCACAAACTTTCCCGAATGTTTAGCTGTGCTATCCAGAGGCAATGCTTAACATCCCCCTTCATAAAGAATTTGTATCTTATAAGTAACTCCCATGTATAAATGCTCCTTTTACCCCTTGTGTATCCCAATATGAAACCCTTACTTTCCTTCACTGTTCCAGTACTAAACCTTGTGTACGTACTAACAGAACCTGGGATAATGATGTAAATGCTGAATGCAAACAATCAAGTGCTGTAGTTAAGTTTGTAAGAAATAATTGAGTTATGAAAAGTAAAACATACAGGCAAGTCTGCTTAATGGTGAGGTAAATCCCTAAAGGAATTTGGTTTTGCTTTATATTGAATTTGAAAGCCTGAGTTGCTAGAATTAACTTTGATACAGACTATGATATATTTATTATATCCAATGCTACACTGAAGAGAGAGAGAGAGGGAGAGAGAGAGAGTTGTGATGTTTGTTCTCTAAAAGGAATGGTCGAGATGCTGACGTCATCAGAACGTCTAACATCTTCATAAGGGTAGGAGGTGGCATGTGCATCCATTTGGACTGTTTTTTATTTCCTTTTCCTCGACGAAACTCGAAAACTTAAAGGACTAACTGAGGAAGTAAAGAAAGGGAACCTTGAGTATAAGGGAGAATTTGAATAGGAGAAAAACAAAAGAAATGGAGTAAAATTCTTCACGTTAGAATCCAGTACAAGTGAACCCCTTCTCGTTTAGACCATTTAGAAAGCTGAGAGAATATTTTTTGCTTAGCCTCTTTCCTTTTGTTCCCCAACCCCTAAGCAATGGTGAAAAGCAGCATTCAATTTCATTTTTAATGATGTGTCAAAACATTTTTTATAACTTGTCATCTTCTCATCACCGACCCAGTGCCAGATGCCGAATCCCACCCAAAAAATTTCAACATCTCTTAACCTCTTACGCCCGATTGGAGATAAACGAGTCATGCTCTATGCCGATTGGACGTAATAAACGTCGTCATGTCTCCCGTTTTTTTTATGCGTTGGACGTACCATACGTCGACTCAAAAAATAAAATTCGCGAAAAATACTAGGCCTACCAGCCGAAAACTTTTGAATCACGCGCCTTGGGGGATGCTGAGATCACGGATCAAGGCCTTGTTTTGTTTTGAAGCGTGACCCAAGTGCGCATGCGCGGAATCCTTCCTTCTCGCTCCAGCCAGCATCATCGTAGCATCATCCGTCAGCGATCTTTTGCCGCAATCGTGTTTGACTGAGCTTGTGCGAGACTTTGAACATTTGTGTTGGTACAGAACGTTCATAGAGATGTCTGACCGTCGTATGACACGCGAAAGGCGCGTTTTTACCCGTCGGAAGGGATCGTGTTAGAAGAGTTTTGGACTTGGATGCTGGCGAAGGACCCAGCACCCAACCTGACCTCGGTCCTCAACGCCGTTCTGTGCGACCACGTGTCGATGAAAGTGCTTCGAATGTGTCTCATTTGCCGTTAGTAACCCAAGGAAACATCGTGCCATCCTTAGGGGCATTCGTAGGAATTTGGAGGGCTCAAACAAAGAGACATTGACGATTATTTATCGGAGCTCGATCGAGAGCATTTGGCAAGTCCTCATTTGATGGCGGTTGGTCATCCAGTGACGAGGACATTACTCCCGATCATAGTGATGACGAGGATTATTTGCCCCAATGTCCGTTCGAGGGGCACATCCGAAAGTGAACTAGAATTTAGTATTATAGTGCTTATGAGGGGGAATCTGAGGAGGGGAGGACGATGATTTAGGATCAAGTTTTGTTGGTGATGATGATGGGATACAGAAAGCGAAGGCTTGAGTGAGGGAGATGGGCCAGTGAGGGGGGTTCGTGTGGGAAATCGTGCCCGCGCTCGCCCGCGCTCGTGCCCGCGCTCGTGCGCGCGCAGCGCCGCAGCACGTGAGAAGGTCGGATAGTCGTGCTAGCGTAGGGTCGTCCGAGAGCGACGATGGGTGGACAGAGGACCCCACACCACCTACCATGCATCCATTTACGGCAAATCCTGGCCTCACCGTACCTGTTCCCCTGACTGCTCTGGGTTTTGTTCAGCTTTTCCTTACGCGGGAATTGCTGGAGTACCTGGTAGCAGAGACGGTGGACTACGCCAGGTATTGCCGTGATGAACTACGCACGACATTATCTTATCACTGGCGAGGCTGCGACCTCTCTGACATGGCGCATTTGGGCTCCACACGTTTTTTTTTGGATTGATTCCTGCTGCCGACGTCAGGATGTATTGGAGGCGTAATTTTCTTTTATGTACGCCCTATGTGCCCGGCATTATGCCCCGTGATACTTTCCTGGCGTTTGGACAGATATTTTAAACGCCTTCACCGAAGGGCCATACCCCGGAATAACTCTGATCGCCTCATTTTAGTGCGCCCAGTGTTGGAATATATTCGTGAACGCTGTAAAAACTCTCGTGATTCCTGGAAAGAACCTTTCTTTAGATGAGGGGATGATGCCTTACAAAGGACGTCTAAGCATCAAAGTGTATAACCCCAAGAAGCCGAAGAAAATATGGCGTGAAATTTTTTTTATTACCGAGGCCAACACTGGCTACGTCGTGGACTTTTCGGTGTATTCCGGGGTCTTCTCCACGATGCGTGACACTGTTTTCGAGCTTGTGGATCGTTTCCGTAACCAGGGATACCACCTGTTTTTTTTATGGATAATTATTATAACTCGGTATCCCTGGCCCAGGAACTGTATGATGCAGGTGTTCACGTCAGTGGTACCCTTCGGTTGGTGCGTCCCGGGGCCCCGAATTCCCTCAAGAGGTACGCTAGCCATCAGCAACATCTGGCAAGAGGAGAGACACAGTGGCGGCGGAAGGGAGCTGTCTTCGTCATCTGTTGGAATGGGTGTCCGACTCGTCCCCATGATTACGACGAGCCATGAACCTGTCAAGAGGAGATCGTGCAGCGGAAGAAAGACGCGTCGACAGGGCCGAGTTGTGTATGAGCAGTTTCGTGTTGAGCGCCCTACCGTCATTGGGCACTACAATAGGCACATGGAGGAGTTGATCTCTTTGATCAACTCATCCAATATTATCCCTTCGCCAGGAGAACCAGAAGGTGGACACAGAAGCTCCTCAAAATACATCCTTCAGTTGGCCCTCCAAAATGCCTACGTACTCTACTGTGGGTACTACGGTCCCGATCTACGGAGATGAGCCACTTACAGTTCCTTGAGGCAGCCGGGGAAGCCCTCATCAACTTTGATCCCAATGAGTGGCCTTCATGTCTGCCCCCCTGCCCGAGCTGTAGATCTACCCATAGAGGAAAGGGCAGACCTTCGGGTGCCAACTTCGGTCATCCTTCTGCCGACGCCCCTGCTGCTGACGCCCCTGCTGCCGCCGCCCTGCTGCCGCCGCCCCTGCTGCCGCCGCCCCTGCTGCTGACGCCCCTGCTGCCGCCGCCCCTGCTGACGCCCCCACCCGCGCCCCTTCTCGTCGGGTAGTGGACCCTCCGTGTCGGCTAATGCCAGGGGATCACACACTGGATCTCCTAGAAGGGCGCAGGCAGAAACGGTGCCGGGTGTGCCATATGATGGCAGAAGGAGAGACACCCGGTTCTTTTTTCTGTCGCACCTGCAAGATAGCTCTATGCAGGTTCGGGGAGTGTGACCGCAAATACCACAGTGTTGGCCTTGTATTGGAGTGCGACTCAGCGGCGGTCAAGGGAGGGCGGCACGGAACCGCGCCCTATCCCAGCGGCCGTAAGGGCGCGCGTCTCCCTCCTCCACCTGTACCTCGTCATGTCGAGAGGAAAAAAATGCAAGACTCTTCAATGGAGGAGGGAGAAACAAGAATAGAACGAAGAGTCAGGATTACGAGTGAGTATTCTGCATTTTTTATTTTATATTTAGTTTTATATTTATTACAATTTTTTATATATCTGAATGTGTGCATGATAAAATAATAATAAGACATTTCATTGTATGCGAAAAGAGAAGTGTCACCTGCATTCCTTTTATTTATGTATTGGTACCAGAATCGAAGAATGTTCAATATATATATTTACGTATAAAAAAAATTATATATATACGTATATATATATATATATATATATATATATATAATATATATATATATATATATATATATATATATATATATATATTATAATATTTTTTTGTTTTTTTTTGGGGGTAAGCAAATTACTTACAGTCTAGTAATATTCCAATCATATATCTTCATTTTAAAACATATTGCAAGTCTCTAGAACAATATCTCGATTTATGGTGAATATTTGAAAAAAAATATTTTTATTCCGTCCGCCGCGCCGATTCTCTGCCGAAAATCTCGGAAACAAAAGCGTAGGTCATTCTCCTAATATTTGTGCCTTTTCATATTAACGCTTATTTAATAGTTTTATATATGGATGTCGGCAAAAACAATGCCAAAATAAAAAAAAAAAAAAAATATGGAAGTTTAGCATTTATCATTTTTGTATTTTTTGCATATAAGTACGATAATAAGAAAAACTACGATTCGGTCAACTTTGGACTCAACCGAAAAGGTACGCAATTTATAACATCAATCTTACAGTCTATAATATCATTTTTGATTTAAATCTTCATTTAAAAGCATATTGCAAGTCTCTAAAACAATATCTCGATTTATGGTGAATTTTTGAAAAAAATAATTTTTTCCCCTCCAGCGCGACGATTTTCGGCCGAAAAATCTCGGAAACGC
>NC_087200.1:16735036-16742536 GCF_015104395.2 Macrobrachium nipponense | reverse complement strand
TCTACTACATGAATTTTTTTTTCCTTTATGTGGACTATTAATAACAGCTTGCCTCTAGAGACTTGATTATGTATGTATGTACGAAAGTTTTAATTTTGTGGTCAATAAATATACGTCTGTATGCATGTGAGAAGATATCAGAGATTGATTGATTGATTGATTGATTGATTTATAGGTTTTAGGCATATTGCCAAGCACTGGGGCTACTAAGGCCATTCGGCGCTAAAACGGAAATTGACAGTGAAAAGGTTTGAAAGGTGTAAGAGGAGGAAAACCTCAAAGCAGTTTGCACTATGAATCAATTGTTAGGAGAGGGTGGAAAGTAAGATGGAAGATAGATAATATGAACGGAGGTACAGTAAAAGTAATGAAAGTAGTTGCAGCTAGAGATATCAAGCTATGTAATTTATACACTACATATTACAGGGATTATGCGTCTTTGTGAGTACTAAATTATAATCGACATGAGGTACAGAGTATTGCAAATCTTTTCTGGATAGCATCTCCTTATTGAGATAACAGAGATAACGCTGGTTTCTTAATCAAAGACTGGCAGAGCAACCAAGCATTGAATTTTCTGACTTTGCATAGAGATATAGGAATAGATTAGCTCTGGTGTGGCATAATAGAAGTTATAGAATTTGATAAAAGCAATTATGAACGCGTTGTTGATATATTGCTATTAACTAAATACAGGACTGTATCGTATAAATAGTCATTTACCTAAGTGTACTAGAGCTACTCTTTATAACTACAAGTTTTATTTCGACGTAGAGGTTTGTTGAACACAAATCAATTCATTTAGACATAGGCCTACTCTGCGTACATGATTAACTTACGGTGATTATTCTTCGTATTTCAGGTTAACTTCAGAAAATATTTACTGACTAGAGCTGAAAAAATGCAGCTACAGATCTATTGTGTTAATTTTTCCTTTGCTTTTAATAAAGTTGACATAAGGAGTAAGAAATAAAGGAATGAGAATAAAGGACTGATGATGATGATGATGATGATGATGATGATGCTGTTATAAGAGAAAAAGTCTCACTTTCCTCACACCATTATTATAACAATAAAGAATCTCATGTGATAATTGTTACCGCATTTAAAACGCCCATAGAATGAAACAGTGCTAACATCAGTTAATTAGCAGTATGTAAGGATTTTATAAATCCAAAGAGCTTCCACGCGATGTAATTCATTAGTTAAACGGAATTGATGTCTAACCTTTTAGTTAAAAGGCTTTCCCTTATATAGGTATAATATTAATATGCCCTGACTTACCTTGGAACGTTTCGGCAGAGGACTCTAATAAATATACTGTCTTTAGGTAATGTGTGTGTGTGTGTATATAATATATATATATATATATATATATATATATATATATATATATATATATATATATATATAGTATATATATATAACGAAAAGAATTTTTTTTTTACAGAATTGCGGGGCTTCCAGAAATGCCTATGTCTCCATAAAAAAAAATATATTCCAAACGGATATTAACAAAGGGCAATATGACGAAGAATATTTTCGACCATGAAAAATATGCATACGTGTAATATTCTCGAAATGAAAATATGTATGATAAGAGTTTCACAAAACGAATAATATTTACAAAAGGAGAATGAAATATGGACCGTCATAAATGTTGTATAAAACACTTATCACTCCGAAATCTGGTAAAGCAAAAAAATATTTTACGTCGGGCTTATGAATACTTTCGCACACTGGCATTTGTAAATAATCTAAAGATAAATACATAAAAATGTATAAGAGGCTACTGATATTACTTCTTATGGAACTCCACGTGACTTCCATCATTAAAACGCCACCAGTGCTGTCATAAATGCAAAGGTTATTTAATTCACGATCCAAACCAAAGTGGGATTTGGTGTCTGCTACCGACACAGATTCCACCGAGCAGGACTGAACCTAACAGCCTGGGACATTTTTAGACACAATCGGACAGAGCTCTGTGGTATTCCCCCTCCAGTTCAACGTAGCCCACTGGCAACCTCCGTTTAGCTGTCATAACTGGATTTTACATGATGTGAATAGAAGGTTGCATGCAGAATGATATATTGTTACTATTATTATTCGTAATCTGCATTTACCCCAAAGTGTCACGTTGTAAGGTCATTTAATTCACACGCAACCTTATTGCAAAATATATGACAAAAGAACGCCTCAGCCATGAAACTGCGCATAAGTAAGTGTAACACTCAAAACAAAACAAAAATAAAAACACGAAACCGGTAGCCATCACGAAACTTAAGGCTTTTTCAGCATGATTTGTTTTCTAAATAATGTTACGCTATTTTTTCTATTTACGGATTCACCTAGTTTTGTTGTGACAGTAACGTCGTCAGTGCCACAGCGATAGTTAATGCTCCCGTAATTGTATGTCTTCTGATTTCCCTTTGGAAATTATATTAATACATTGAAAAGATTACATGTACATTCAGTCCTTTCTTGGTTAATGATTTTCGGTTATTCTAAAGGGATGTACTCTCACTTTTCTGTTCATAGTCTGCATGCCATTAGTCAGTGATTAATGCATAGGTTGTGCGCAAGGAAATTATTTTGAGGAATTCCAAATTTTTAATTTTGTAAACTGCATTAACCCCGGTATTGCACCTATCACACACACACACACACACACACAACACACACACACACACACACACACACACATATATATATATATATATATATATATATATATATATATATATATATATATATTCAGACCTTCCTCCAGACCTTTTTTTTTTTCATTACTCGCCTTCAATATCTTCTACCATGGAAGAAACAATATCCCGTGGTTCCTCTGGAAAACTGGAAAACTAAATGGTTTGAGTATCGTGAATCGAAGTCCCCACTACAAGAACGGCAGAGAATAAAAATCACTACAGAAAAAGGAAAAAATCGCTATAGAAAGAGGAAAAAATCACAATAAAAAGAGGATATAGTGAGAAAACGGCGAATGGGACAGAAACTCCAGTGTTGGAATATACGATAAACACACGAGACTCACTTGAGCTTTCGAGTTGTTAGTTTTTCCTCTTTACATTTTAATTATCAGTCGTTTCAGACGAGATTCGGGAACGACATCTACAAAAGTTTAAAAGAAGTTATTGAATAACTTATTGAAAACGTTATTGAATATTTTCAAGCAATAATGGCTTCCAGCTTTCTTTTGAACAAGGTCACAATGGTACTCTAATCGCTACCAAAATAGAACGGGTTCATTCCAAAACTTCAAATACTTTCCTTCTGAATATCGGAGTTCGTAATTCGATACCAAGAGGCCTTCAATCAAGCAAGCAAGTTGCGCGAACTTCTGTCATCCAGAGAGGTATGGAAAAGTTCGCCACTTTCCTTTCATAAAACAAGACTTGCAGAAAGGAATACGATTGAGAGACGCTTTCTGAAATGTTAAAGAAGTCCATACAATGGAGTCTGAAAGAATAGTATAGGTTTCATTTGTCATGAAATAAACATTTGTGTGTGTGTGTATATATATATATATATATATATATATATAAGTATATATATATATATATATATATATGATACATATATGCATATATGCATATATATATATATATATATATATAATCTTCGTAAAAAATTTTATCTAAAATAATTTTAATAGTTTCGTTTAAAGGAACATTTGTAAAGAGAGATTCTACATCAAAAACTGGTCATATGAAGATCACCATCCTGTAAAACTATTTGTTCTTGAAACTCATATCCATTTTTTAGTGTGAACGTGGTTATAAAGCAAATCGTTAAGTAAAGTAACAAGATATTTAATATTGAATAAGCTGGACTATTGTACGCTGCCATAATAGGTCTAATGGGAACATTAAAATACACAAGGATGGTGTTTCCCATTAGACCTATTATTTCAGCGTACAATAGTCCAGCTTATTCATATCTAAATATCTTGTTATTTTACTTAACGATTTTGCTTATAACCAGTTCACACTAAAAAAAAATGGATATGAGTTTTCAAGAACAAATAGTTTTACAGGATGGTGATCTTCATATGACCAGTTTTTGATGTAGAATCTCTCTTTACAAATGTTCCTTTAAACGAAACTATTAAAATTATTTTATATATATATATATATATATATATATATATATATATATATATATATTCTATATATATATATATATATACTATCATCCAGATTAAGGGCATGGAATTCAGAAGCAGAAGACACAGTATCCATTTATTCCAAGCTTTTGTTTCCCTACCCATGTTTTTCACACGATTCTCAAAAAACTTCTCTAATAGAAAATTCTCCAATAGGCCAAATGTTTTGACGTTCCTAAACTCCCATTCTATGCAACATTTCCTTTCTTATATGAAGATAAATTCGAAGGGATTTCTTGAAAACCGTCCAAAAATACAGGGGTTGGGGCCATCAATCTAAAATTAATACCCAAGAACCCTAAAAATATTGGCTCTCTTTTCAGATTCAAGGATCGGCTACCGCCTTTGATGTCGTCTGGTGTTTGTCTACGAGTACAACTGTCCTAAATGTATTTGTGGGAAATATATTGGATCCACCAGGCGGCTTCTCAGGTGAGGGTCGATTCCCATAGAGGAATAAGTTTATAGAACCGGAATGTTCGATTGACAAATCCGGAATCCTCTAATATACGTAGCCATACAATTAAATGCAAAACTGAAATCATCTATGAAGATTTTAAGATCATTGGTTATACAAACAACCCACAAGAACTACTTATCCTCGAAACATTAAATATTAAACAACGAGTTCCTTCTCTGAACTGCCAAACAACCGCTGTTCCCTTGTATCTTTCTTAACTCTTTGCCTCTCTCAAAAATTTTTTTTATTTTTTATGTGGTTTTTGTTCTTAGTGCGTCTTTATCCTCTGTAATGGTAGGTTAACCTCCAGTATTTTTATTCATTTATTATTAGCAATTTTTTTTTTTTTTTTTTATTTTTTTTTTTTTTTTTAAGTGTGTCTGGTATTTAAGTATGTGTTTTGAATTTTTACTATTTTGTTTCTAAGTGCGTCTTTGTTCACGTATGTTTTCTGCTCTTAACAATTTTACTTTTGATTCGTTTTTATCAGTTTCCTTCGTCCGCTTTTTAAATTAAAGTTTTTGTATATAGCTCTTTTAATTTTATATTTATATGGATATATTGTATTTTATTGTTGTAGATATCCCTGATGATGTGATTATGAATCACGAAGCTTGGAATAAATGGATACTGTGTCTTCTGCTTCTTTGATTCCTGCCCTTAATCTGGATGAGAATGTGATGTGCGATGAGTTTCGCCCTTACCCCTGATATTATATATATATATATATATATATATATATAATTATATATAATATATATATATATATATATATATATATTATATATATATATATATATATATATATATATATATATGGTAAAAGCTAAAACTTGCCTGATTATGTTGAATATGATATACATTTTTTTTTAAATTTTTTTTTAAATAGGGCCTTTTATATAGATATATATATATATATATATATATATATATATATATATATATATATATATATATTATATATATATATATATATTCAAAGGGTCTAAAATCCAAGATGGCGTCCAAAAGTCCTCCATCTAGCAATATTGCAATAATTTTCGCTAATACAAGAGATATAATTATAAACAAGTATCGAAATATAGGTCTTCTGACACGAGGAAACCAATAGAACCAGCAAATTAAGGCTCGGTACATTATTGATATGTCCAATATCATGACGGCATCTACAGTGGCAACTGTTACTCTAAATTTGATATTGCAATGCATACTGATATTAAATATAAATGTACAAACAAGATATATTTGATTAAAGAATAAATTGATCACATGATAAATAACAAGTCTACATCACTATAGTGACATCATATTAGGTATTGTTCGCTATATATTCTGTGTATAAAAACACAGATGTAAAAAGTCACATAAATCTACCAGACATATCTGAGCTGTCAGAGGATGAAAACCCAACAGGGCAGATGCTTCGCTTTTGTCCTGAGTTGTTGCGTATGTTACAAACAGTAATGTTCTCTTCAAAACTGCCCTTTTCCAGTGAAGAAGACTATGGAAACTGGCAAGTGTGGATACTTGTGTACAAGTAACAAGAAGGAAAACTTTCTGTATGGACAAAATGAGCAAAAAGAAACTTGCAACTTAAGAAAGCGCTAATGCATCAACAAAATCAGAGTAGGGGACAAGGCGATCAAGTTGAAAGAAGGAGAACGAGACAAGACGATATGAAACAAATATGTAATTACTTAAGTATGAACAACGCTTGGAAATATGCACGCAAGCGCGAGCAGGTACACAATCTACACAAATTAAGACCTACCTCTTTTGGTCGGTTTTCCTAGGTATACCGAGTTTCACTTAAATACTTACGATTTGCAATATAATAATCAGATCAGCAATTCTCATTAAAGCTATGCAAAAACAAACAAGAATTTCATTTTTAAAATATCTTTACCCTCTCTCTCTCTCTCTCTCTCTCTCTCTCTCTCTCTCTCTGCTCTCTCTCTCTCTCTCTTACTGAAAAATTTGAGCGCAATCCTTCACAAATTCACTCACAAAGAATACTATCCATGTGAGGGTCCGCAAAACAGTCTCTTTAACTAAAGCAAATCTGCAACGAAAATTGCACTAATAACAGATCGAGCTATACGTTAATGTATGCTAACATTGCAAAGAAAAATCTCGTAATTAATGTCTCTACACGAGACGACGAGGAGGAGAGGAGAGTCTTTCCTGGTTTATTAATTTTCCTCTCCTTAATGAATACGAAAAGGTGATTAACACAAGTAAGACATACATTCATAAGCCAGGTATGCGGCATGAATCACTGTATGGAAAGATGATAATTGTGAAATTAGTAAAATCGTTCGTGAAATTGAAACTCTGCCTTCCCTTCTAATTTTTGGGTGCCGAGATTTGTCTTCAAGCCTCCTCGACGTTTCGTTTCGACGGAATAACTTCCAATTATTACCAAAGCTTAATACTACCCATAGTTAGCGAGATCAAGTAAAAGGCTCTGGGTGTAGCTGGGGATGACGTGACGCCTACAGTGCATCACGTGAGTGTACTGTAGGCTATCACCCCCTCTCCCTATCCACCTGGCACCGTTACGAGAATCATGAATAGGTGCTAGAGCAAGTAAAGGCTTATTATTCACCTTAAAACGGGTTACATTAGGGTACAACAACACGTCTCCACAGCTTTCCGTCGTCATATCGCATCAAACAAAGACGCGATAATTAAACCACACTTTTTCCACTTACATTCCCCCTTATAATTAGTCCCTCTGATTTCCCCCGTGCAGCCGAATCCCTTAATTACGTCTTCATACGGGAATAATGATTAAAAGAACCGAAGTACTTTTTTTTAGCACGTGTATTATATTTTCCATTCGCTCGTGTGATCTGGC
>NC_087200.1:16728648-16734536 GCF_015104395.2 Macrobrachium nipponense | reverse complement strand
CCTAGTGCTCCTATGATTATGGGTACGATTCCACTGGCATATCCCATACCTTCTTATTTCTATTTTCATATCTTGATACTTATCCATTTTTTCCCTCTCTTTCTCTTCAAACTCGGTGTCCCATGGTATTGCGACATCAATGAGTGATACTTTCTTCTTGACTTTGCGATCAGCATCACGTCTGGTCCTATTTGCACGTATCACCCTATCGTTCTGATACCATAGTCCCCAGAGGATCTTTGCCTGATCGTTTTCATATCACTCCCTCAGGTTGGTGCTCGTACCACTTATTACTGCAAGGTAGCTGATGTTTCTTGCACAGGCTCCAGTGGAGGGCTTTTGCCACTGAATCATGCCTCTTTTTGTACTGGTTCTGTGCAAGTGCCGGGCATTCGCTTGCTATGTGGTTTATGGTTTCATTTTTCGTATTGCACTTCCTACATATGGGAGAGATGTTATTTCGTCTATCGTTCTTTAAACATATCTGATTCTTAGGGTCTGATCTTGTGCCGCTGTTATCTTTCCTTCAGTTTCCGCTGGCTAGTTCTTTAGTCTGTCTCATGTATTGTCCGTGCATTGGTTTGTTGTGCCAGTCGTCTGTTCTGTCTGTCATTCTCCGTCTCTGTATTTCTGGGTCTTCGTCTACTTTATTAGCCTTCTTCCCATGCACTCTTTAGCCGCTCATCTTCACTGGTTTTTCAGACATTGCCCAATGCTCTGTTCTCGATGTTGACGCAGTCCTCTATACTTAGTAGTCCTCTCCCTCCTTCCTTTCGTGTTATGTATAGTCTGTCCGTATTTGCTCTTGGGTGTAGTGCTTTGTGTATTGTCATATGTTTCCTGGTTTTCTGATCTATGCTGCGGAGTTCTGCCTTCGTCCATTCCACTATTCCTGCGCTGTATCTGATTACTGGCACTGCCCATGTGTTTATGGCTTTTATCATATTTCCGCCGTTGAGTTTTGACTTGAGTATTGCCTTGAGTCTCTGCATATATTCTTTCCTGATCGTGTCCTCATCTCTTGGTGTTTTATATCCCCTCCTTTCCTTGTTATTCCCAGGTATTTGTATCCTGTCTCATCTATGTGTTTGATGTTGCTCCCATCTAGTAGCTTTATCCCTTTAGTTCTCGTTACTTTGCCCTTTTGTATGTTGACTAAGGCGCATTCTATTCAAACTCCATCCTGATGTCCCCAGATACAATCCTTACAGTCTGGATTAGGGTATCTATTTCCTTGATGCTTCTTACCATACAGCTTGATGTCGTCCATGAACATCAGATGGTTGATTCTGTTGCCTCTTTTTCTTGAGTTGGTACCGGCATCCATCTTCTGTAGTACTTTTGTCATGGGAATCATGGCTACTACGAAGAGTAGTGGGGACAGTGAGTCGCCCCAAACCCCTGGAAGATCCCTCTCCTGATATTAACCTCTGCTAGTCTTATTCCAGAGCTTGTAAGTATTGTATTCCAGTTGCGCATCATATTTGTTTGAGGAAGCTGATGGTGTTTTCCTCTGCCTCATATATTTTCAGGCATTCTATTAGCCATGTGTGTGGTATCATGTCGAAGGCTTTCTTATAGTCTATCCATGCCATGCTTAGGTTATTTTTTCCTTCTTCTACTTTTCTTCATTACCATTTTGTCTATCAGGAGCTGGTCTTTTTGTGCCCCTACACTTCCTTCTGCATTTCCTTTCTGTTGGTGGGGGATGGTGTTTGTCTCCTTTAGGTAATTGTATAGCTTTCACTGATGATACCTGTTAGTAACTTCCACATTATTGGTAGGCAGGTGATAGGCCTGTAGTTACTGGCTATATTTCCCTTACTCTTGTCTTTTTGTACTAAGGATGTTCTTCCTGTGGTCATCCATTTGGGTGCATGGTGATTTGAGATACAATGCTGGAGTTGTTCTGCTATTCGTGGGTGTAGGGCCTTGAAGTTTTTGAGCCAGTATCCATGGACTTCATCGGGACCTGGGGCTTTCCAGTTTGGCATTTTCTTTAGTTGGTGTCTGACTGTGTCTGTCGTGATCTCTGTGAATCTTTGTTTTATTCTCCCTGTTTCTTCTTCCTTGACTTCCTGGAGCCATGTTGCATGTTTTGTTGTGTGACCGATTGCTCCATATGTTTTCCCAGAGTCTTTTACTTGGCTCGGCTTCAGGAATTTCTTTTGGTTTTCTTCCCCTCTTAGTTGGCTGTATAGTCTTTTCTGGTTGGTTCCGAATAGTTTGTTCTGTTGGTATCCCTTATTCCTGTTCATGTACCGTTGGATCTTATGTGCTTTGGCCTTAAGCCTCTGTTTTACATCTTCTAGTGTACTTTAGTACCCTCTCTTGTACTTTTTATTTTTCGTTGAGTTCCTCCCTTGTTTTCTTGCTTCTTAGCCTTTTTTCTGCTATCTCTTTCAGTTTACTCAAGTCAGATCTCTTCACCATGATTTGCTTTTCCAGGCGCCTTTTCCAAGGAGGTTGCTGTTTTGGTTTCTGTTGGGTTGATTGTGCTGGTGGTGCTGGTGTTCGAATCCCCATCAGTTCTGCTACTAATCTTGCTCCTGCATATGCCAAGTTATTTCTTTCTGTGACTACGGTGGTGGTGTAATTATGCCACCCATTATTTCATTGACCTCACTTGTTTTTTCTCCCTTAATTTCTTGGTGTTGTAGGCTTTTATGGAGGGGATCTTTGTTCTCTCTGTGTCTGGCTCCATCCATTGTCTAATCTTTTCTACCCATTCCGTCCTCTCTGTTACTTCGTCGATGTTTCTTCGTGTGTCGTTGTTTGATACCTCATCATCCCTGTCGTCCTCTGTGGCATCGTCTCTCAGTTCGTCTTCGTGTAATTCGTTGTCTTGTGACATTTCCCTCTCCAGTTCTTCTCTTTCTGTTGGGGAGAGCCAGTTCTTTTTCTTTATGTTCCTTACTTGGTCTGCCAGCCTCTGCTCTGTTTGGGGGTGTTATTCCTCTCATTCCAGATGTTGACCAACCTTCTTCTATATCCTCTCTCCGTCGGGTTGCTTCTGATGTAGCATCTCCATATTTCCTTATTTTCTTCTCTTGTCCATTTCTTCCTTTTTGCTTCTGTAGCTCCAATCTCAGGCTGTTGGTTACTGTCGTTGTGGTGGTCAGTTGCTGGATGACGACCTCCCAGTACCTGACCGTCTTCCCCTTCAATTGGGTTGAATACCTGGCTGCCAGACGAAGCTCCTCTGTTGCCAGAGGTTCCATTTACGTCGTTGTCGTTTATTCCTTAATTTCTTTCCATCATTGCTGAGTTTTGCTATTTAACCCATAGCTTATCTGGACCCTACCCCATCAGGGATTAGGTACTCATTTACAGCTGAGTAGACTGAGGAAATTATGGAAAAGATCCTTTCCCAAGGAATCAACGCCGAGGAGAGCGGTCACCCATCCAACGACTGACCAGCCCCAATGTTGCTTAACTTAACCAGTCCATTGACGACCTAACCCACTCTGCCACGGCGCCACATATTATTATTATTATTATTATTATTATTAATTATTATTATTATTATTATTATTATTATTATTGAACTAAGAAACCTCCGTAACAAGGCTATAATGTTGACAATTAAAAGCCACAATAGTATACAAAATATATTTTTATACTATGCTAAAAATTACTAGGTGAGACTTTCTTATCCCTCTTCAATCCTTTTCATTGTCATTATTATTAATATTATTATTATTATTATTATTATTATTAATTATTATTATTATTATTATTATTATTATTATTACTATTATTTGCTCTATCACAGTCCTCCGATTCGACTGGGTGGTATTTATAGTGTGGGGTTGCATCCTGCCTCCTTAGGAGTCCATCACTTTTCTTACTATGTGTGCCGTTTCTAGGATCACACTCTTCTGCATGAATCCTGGAGCTAATATTATTTTTTGTCTCTCTCTCTCTATCACAGTCATCCAATCGACTGGGTGGTATTTATAGTGTGGGGTTCCGGGTTGCATCCTGCCTCCTTAGGAGTCCATCACTTTTCTTATTATGTGCGCCGTTTCTAGGATCACACTCTTCTGCATGAGTCCTGGAGCTACTTCAGCCTCTAGTTTTTCTAGATTCCTTTTCAGGGATCTTATTTCTATTTTCAGATCTTGATACTTATCCATTTTTCCCTCTCTTTCTCTTCAACTCTAGTGTCCCATGGTATTGTGACATCAATCAGTGATACTTTCTTTTGATTTTGTCAATCAACGTCACGTCTGGTCTATTTGCACATATTACCCTATCTGTTCTGATACCATAGTCCCAGAGGATCTTTGCCTGATCGTTTTCTATCACTCCCTCAGGTTGGTGCTCGTACCACTTATTACTGCAAGGTAGCTGATGTTTCTTGCACAGGCTCCAGTGGAGGGCTTTTGCTACTGAATCAGGCCTCTTTTTGTACTGGTTCTGTGCAAGTGCCGGACATTCCCTTGCTATGTGGTTTATGGTTTCATTTTTCGTATTGCACTTCCTACATATGGGAGAGATGTTATTTCCGTCTATCGTTCTTTGAACATATCTGGTTCTTAGGGCCTGATCTTGTGCCGCTGTTATCATTCCTTCAGTTTCCTTCTTTAGCTCTCCCCTCTGTAGCCATTGCCAATTGTCATCGCTGGCTAGTTCTTTAGTCTGTCTCATGTATTGTCCGTGCATTGCTTTGTTTTGCCAGTCCTCTGTTCTGTTTGTCATTCTCCTGTCTGTATATTTCTGGGTCTTCGTCTACTTTTATTAGTCCTTCTTCCCATGCACTCTTTAGCCGCTCGTCTTCACTGGTTTTCAGATATTGCCCCAGTGCTCTGTTCTCGATGTTGACACAGTCCTCTATACTTAGTAGTCCTCTCCCTCCTTCCTTTCGTGTTATGTATAGTCTGTCCGTATTTGCTCTTGGGTGTAGTGCTTTGTGTATTGTCATATGTTTCCTTGTTTTCTGATCTATGCTGCGGAGTTCTGCCTTTGTCCATTCCACTATTCCTGCGCTGTATCTGATTACTGGCACTGCCCATGTGTTTATGGCTTTTATCATATTTCCGGCGTTGAGTTTTGACTTGAGTATCGCCTTGAGTCTCTGCATATATTCTTTCCTGATCGTGTCCTTCATCTCTTGGTGTTTTATATCCCCTCCTTCCATTATTCCCAGGTATTTGTATCCAGTCTCATCTATGTGTTTGATGTTGCTCCCATCTGGTAGCTTTATCCCTTCTTGTTCTCGTTACTTTGCCTTTTTATTATTATTATTATTATTATTATTATTATTATTATTATTATTATTATTATTATTATTATTAATAGTTAGATGGCTACGAATGTTTATCAGTCCTCATTACAATTTTGTTTTTTATTATTATTATATCATTATTCTATTTTCCCAGAATTGTATTCTAACAAAAACAACAACTTTTTAGATAACGAAGAGAAAGCGTTTAAGATCACTTGGGGAAATTTCCAAGCACTCCGCGAAGATAAAAGCAAAAGAAAGCAAAATGCAAAAGCGTTCTTGCACTATTTCCCACGAAGCTTCGCTGCAAACAAAGTGTATGGTAATTTATCCATTGCAAAAGCATAAAAGAACCTCAAAGCTAGAGTTTGCTGCTGCTTTTCCAATAATGGCTACAAGAATTTCTTCCACCAACGACCCGTGAGAGATATGATCCCTCCATATTCATTTTATGTGAAAGAGAATAGCTTCTCTCTCTCTCTCTCTCTCTCTCTCTCTCGTCTTCCTCTCTTCTCCTCTCTCTCTCTCTCTCTTATGATTAGTGATGATAATCAGATATTGCACTTCCCATACTAAATCTAATCCTTGCCTTTAACTCATATTACTGTTCATTTGGTATTATTCCGAAGGGGTAATGGAATGTAGCTAGTACTTTGGT
>NC_087200.1:16706148-16721148 GCF_015104395.2 Macrobrachium nipponense | reverse complement strand
TTAGCTAAATGGAGAGAGAATTGCCTGTGACGAAGGTAGGAATATCAGGTAATATTCGAAAACTGTCACTAGAAATGAATAATAGTGTTGAATATCGAGTGTAGTCAGTAATATCGTCATATGTTTTATTGGTTAGTCATTGGTGAATGTGGTATTGTTCATATTACTTTTGTTGTTATAGACGACGTTTCGTTACGAAAGATGTACATTTACAAGAAATTAAAATGAGTAGCTATATATTTACCAAAAAACTTTACTCTTTTGAAAACGGTAAAATTTCATGATGATAATGATAGGAGATATAGCGTGGCAGGGGAAAGACTACCTCGCTTAAAAGAAATATTTTCAGTAAAATTTTTTGGCAGTCAATATTTTAACATAAAATTTAACCTTTATTATCCTTGGAATTTGGGCTAAATAAGCGAAGGGTTACAAGTTCCAGTTACCAATGCTTACAAAATAATAATCATATTGCAATAGAAGAAGTAATTTCTGAGATTTTACTTTGAGTAAACATAAATAGCAAAAGCTTCACGGAGATATAAGCATTAATTTGCAACAGTATTTTAAGCTTTTCAAACTCCCTACAGACCATATTCGGATATCATTCCTTTTATTATATTTAGAAAGTGAGAAAATCGTGTATGTTTTTAATATTGTTGAAATGTTGTTGGAGCGGTAATTCCTACACTTTTATCAGTCAACTTCCTTGCTGCTTAATTAATTATAAAACACACCTTTAAATGAAATGCTATTATGATGAACAAAGAGAATCTGGGATAATTAAATATACATATTTTAACACATTCATAATTATGAAGGAACGAAATATAAGAAAATTTTAACCTAGATAGGTCACGTTAATGAATGATAAAATTGCAAATATTCCACACGAGTAATGATTGTTAACGCAAGCAAGAATGTATCTTGATGCATGCTTCCTTTATTCAGAAATTTATATTGGAATTTTATATTACTGAAGAATAGTTATAATATCTGTTTGCATGAAGAACGCCTCAATCCTATTCAATTAAATCTAAACCCTTAATCATGTGTAATTTGTCTTGACAATAATATAATCCAATATAATCCACATAATTAGTGTAGTGCATTTATTCCTTATGCAAAGAGGGAGAGTTACTGATTATCTTCTGCGAAAGATGAAGAAAACGATTCCGATGGAACACACGCAACTGGTGTTTGTGATTGGCATTATTCGTACGAATTGTCTTTGTTTGTTACACCTTCCTCACGCTTTTGCATGTTGCGTTGGACAGGAGTTTTTCTTAACTTTAGCCCTCTCTATAAATACAACAGTTGCCGTGAGAATGAAATTATCGTTCATCTATACAAAGGCAACGCTCACAGCAAAATCATTTCAGGACCGTTGTCTAATGTCTATTCATATAGCGATGCATTATGCTGAAAAAAAAAAACCGTGAACTAAGCGAAGCATATCGTTAATCTATGCGCAAAACGAAGACAGAGAAATGAGAAAGACAGAGTAACATGACGTGAACGGACGTGAAACTTTTGTGACAATGAGGTGGATGGAGGTCACATGAATTAATCGTCTATGGAAATGGATTGACCTGGTTACCTGGAAACGCCATCATGTCCAAAGCCTTCTGGCTTCGACCAAGACAGACACCATAGCCCATTGCTTCATCAAATTCAACCGCGCTTATTCATGACGCTTTTGCTTTCAATTGACGTAAATATCTCGATAAAATCATAAAATTCACGAGAAGAAAATCTGACGTTTGTGGATTTAATATTTGACAGCTTAAAAGCACAACTCATTTTCATTGGCAAGAGAACCTTTGATTTACTGTAAGAATTAAGCTTGGATTTACCCAGTCTTTCTATTTAGGGGAGAGCGAAACTGTCAGTTTAACCAACATAATTATGATCTGTTTTTCTTATGGAAATTAGTTGGGATTTTATTCGCGTGAGAGTTTGTCATTACTTTGAGAGTTTCTTTGGACCAAATGGGCTTTGCGACACGTATTCTCTCTCTCTCTCTCTCTCTCTCTCTCTCTCTCTGTATGTGTGTGTGTGTGCGTGTGTTTGTGTAAATCAGTGCGTGTGCAACTCTCTCTCTGTCTGTCTGTAGGTGTTTGTGTAAATCAGTGTGTGTGTGTATCTCTCTCTCTTTCTCTCTCTCTCTCTGCAATGCAATGCAATGCAAAACAGACTTCGTGGCGAGGATGTCCTTCAGAGTAGGGAGACAGCAGAATGTCATTATCAGGGTTGATCGACGCGACGTTTTTTCCACATTATATTAAATGGGTAATTTAAGTGAGTTAAAAACGAAAACATCATCTGCATAATGTGTTTCAGAAATCCACTTTATTTTACTAATCCTTTTTGATTTATAACTTTATTTATGATGTTTCCCTTCTTTATTTACATACCTCTCTATTTATCCAGACGACAGTTGTTCTTTGTCACGTAGATTATTGTAGCTTTGCAGCCTTTTCCAGCGTTTGTTTGTTGGCTGAGTGGATCAAGTTTTCACGGGAACTATAAATTGAATTCATCGAAATCTGCGACTAATCATACAAATAAATGTCAAAGCTGATCCCGGCCCACCCCCAAAAAAAATCCTAGTACTAAAAAAAATTATAATAAAGATCAATTTCATAATACATCTAAATACATTTCCCTCAAGATCAACCACCCTGCTGAAATAAGATAAAAGAGAATTAATAAAAGGTCCTTTAAGATTCAAGCTAAGCTAAAACAGCTTTAGGTCAGAAAAATCATAATCATACTAAAGATTCAAAAATGATCTCTCCCAAGAGAGTAAGCAGGGTTAGCTGTAATGGCCCCGACGGATTTTCCCGAGATATAACAGAGTACCAGGATCCACACTCCCATTTTCTATATATCTGTCAGATGAAAGAGGGCTATAATTAATAATATATTTAATATGCCATTGTGATGTGCTATAACTTTTTTAGAATGCGCACATAGAGACAGATCCGAAGCGTTGACCTGAGAAAGCTGATAAATCATTTCTGGGATGGTGCGATATGAAGATGCATAGTTAAGCGGGTCAATATTCGTGAGTTCACGAGGTCTTGTTCAAGTGCCTTTGGAAACTGGTTGTAACCCGTTTATAGAGGTGTTACCGAAGAGTATGAGTTTCGTGTGTACGTGTGTGCCTCTTCCGTTCATAATGGCATCTTTAGCCAAATCTATGGGAGACTTACGGAGAGGTCTGTGCGAGAAAGGGTGAGCCACGATGGCGAGTGCCAAAGAGTTTCTTGAACATAGTGTGTGATTTTCCAGGCTGTAATGGGTAAGTGTTGCCTTACTTTAGCCAAAGGGATGGCTTGTTGTCTGTTTGACATTTTGTAAAGATGTTCTGTTTAATCTTTGACTTTGTCTTTACAATTGTGTGTGCTGACGAGTATCTTCTTGTGTCTTTGTAACAGGCGGTTCTAGTGAGGGGACCGAGAGTCCTAGGGACAGAGAGTCCCGTGTGGAGGGAACTATTTTGGAGAAGAGATTTGGTGTGACTAATTACTGATTGAGACATTTAAATACTGGGGGTTAACTGAGTTAGTTTGTCTGTGAGATGTGAATTATTATCTTTCCAGTGCTGATCTTGTAAGAACTTGAATTATTCAACTAATGCTTTACTTGGAATAAATATTCTGTTTTTATAACTCTGACTCTGATTTGATGACCTGATGGAATGGGGAGAGAGAGAGAGAGAGAGAGAGAAGGCTATGCCGAGAGGAGAGAGAGAGAGAGAGAGAGAGAGAGAGAGAGGGGAGAGGGAGAGATTGTGTGTAACCAGTTCGTCTTACGCTTAGGCTTAACGCATACCAAATATTAAATACCCTTCGCTGGTAATAGGTATCAGCGGGTGGGTAACATATCTTTGCCAAGACCTTTCCCTGAAAAAAGCAGGAAGCCATAACTTAAAAACTAACAAGAAAATTTTCTTGAAAATAATCACATAATGTTTATCAGACCTTAAAGACACAACTAACTTAAACTGAGCCAACCTAATCAGCCAAAAAACCGGGGCTGGTGCAATACTAGCTTACATCTCAGGAATTTACGGCCGGGCACTAAATGGGAGACTTAGTTCCTCTTTACGCATGAAAATATTTCGTATTTTGTCATTAATTATTTTTTTATTTGCTTCGTTTTTGTCTAATTAATCAAAATCATATTCCTGCAAGAGACTGTTCGTTTAGAACCATTTCTCATTTGCTGTTAAATTTATTTCTCTCTCTCTCTCTCTCTCTCTCTCTCTCTCTCTCTTCTGCCCTCTCTCTCTCTCGATCTCTCTCCTCAGGTCAGTTTTCATAAAAAAAAAAAAAAAAAGAAAAAAATAAAAAAAAGTGATCCCATTCCTGAACTTCAAGAAAAATCCGTCGAGGAAAGATTGGAAGTTGAGGAGAAAATCACGTTGCAATAAAAAGAGTAAGATATCTGGAATAATCAGAGGGACTTCTCACGAAATGAAGAAGCAATGACGATGAAATTGATCGATAAAAGGAATGCAAAGTGACTTGACAAGAACATATAGTTTAATAATAGCTGCAAAGTAAGAAATGAAAAGAAAATGAAACAGCAAAAAAAAAAAAAAAAAAAAAAACTCAAGTTGGCCATTTACCTATTAAGTAAGTTTCCACCGCGGAGGAGAGTTTAGAGGTATTTTAGCACGACTTACGTAAACGTGTATGATACAAGGTCGGAATTCCTTGAGGTAAGAAAAATAAATGTAATGTTACGCAATTTTCAGCCGAGTACAGACGAGGCTTTTCATACATATCCCAACCGGAGCATAACTACTACAGCATCAGAATAATAGAAGGACTCTGTGCTAAAAGTTAATCTTGCCGAGGAAAAGTTTAGAGGTCGTAAAAGGCCATGAAAAAGTGAGGTTCTTAGGAAGGGAAGAGGCTGTTTGTTCCAGGGGATTGTGTAAAGAAAGTCTGTGTTTTATTATACTGTTTTTATATTCATTTTTTAAAATCGAGGTTTTTATTATCAAAACATTTGTTAGTGCCATGAATATTGGCGTTTCGAATCCAAGAGTTTAAAAAATTCTGGTGAAAGGTATTTGATTCAGGGATAATTAAGTTATCTTTCCTTTGCTCTGCTCGTCCATTGGAGATTTTAAGTAAAAATCTCATATTAATTAATATATTGCCGAATAAAACACATACACGCACTATATATGTATAATATATATATATATATATATATATATATTATAATATTATATTTATATATATATATGATATATATATATATATATACATTACATATAAGTGTACATATATACATGTGTGTACAGAATCATATATGTTATACATACATAAGTATATATATATATATATATATATATATATATATATATATATAATATATATATATATATATATATATATATATATATATATATATAATTTATATACATATATATATATATATATATATATATATATATATAATATATATATATTATATTATATATATATATATATGTGTGTGTGTGTGTGTGTGTGTGTGTGTGTGTGTGTGTGTGTGTGTTTTACCAGACGCTTCATAAGTAATAGTCATATAGTGAGGTCATTTTCATAGTCTGCAAAGACAATTTTTTTTAAATGATCATTGAAAATTGGATATAAGTAAGCATGAAGAATCACTTAATGACAGAGAACCTGATTGTTCAAACTTTCAGTAATAATGAATATAAATTATACAAAAAGGAAGATATATGCATTGTTTATTCCAATGGTGGTAAGAATAATGAGATTTGCTATTTCAACAACTTAATCGTATTATAGCAGAAATTAAGACTAAAACTTTATAAGCAATTGTTGCTTTTCGTATTTAACGAGGTTTGTTTCTGTTCCAGCCAAAATAAAAGCTATAATAATTTCAGATTAACGCTTTGGTCATTTTATACCTGAACGTCCATTCACGATATTAAATATAAAAATCAAAAGTTGAATTAATTCTTAGCTAAACACAAGGTGGAGGTACAATGACATCCTATGTTGAAAAAAAATTAAAACGTTTACTTGTTAGGATTTAATGAAAAAGTGGAATGTATGTAAAATGCGAATGATTATCTAAAACACAAGAGGAAAGAATGAGAAAGCTTCACATTTAGATTTAGAAATAATTTACAGAACAGCGAAAAGGCTATTTCATTTCTAAGAATGTTCAATATATTGGAGACAAACACACACACACACACATACACACACACAGAAACAACAACTCGAAAAATATACAGTCTAATATATGGATAGCTTTTTTTTTTCTTTCTTTCTTTTTTGTCTCTCATGTCTCTCATCTCTAACGTGAAGATTTTAAAGAGATTGGCAAAGAGGAGAACCGAGACCAAGTCTCCCTAGAGATTTTCAGACAAGAGCTTCTTGCACTTACTGTTACTAAAATATTAATTTCTCAAACAATTCAAACGATACATATACAAAGCTGAAGCCAATGTAGTACGCTCTCTTATCATCTTCAAATGTATTGTTGTTGTCCAGGAGAGAGAGAGAGAGAGAGAGAGAGAGAGAGACTCCCCAAGGTTCCTAGAGGAAAATCTCTTAGAAACGAACGCTTGGAAAAAGGCGTTGATCGTTTAATTGCTCCGCAGAAAGAAACTCCTGCTGAACGCTCCGTCGAGGAGAACATCCTTGGAACGGCTCACCCACACTCGGATATACCGAAACATCGGCCGATCCATTGAAACGGCGGTCGAGTAGATGGGCCATTGGAATTGAAATTGGCATGTTCGATAATCCAAAAGATATATATATATATATATATATATATATATATATATATATATATATATATATATATATATATATATATATATATATCGCAAGCAGTTTAACTGAGAGATCACTCACCCGGTTGTGAGGCGTGTACATTCGTTTTGTACGGGTGTTAGATGACCTAATAGTCAAGGCACTTGCAAAAGTCATATTCCTTTATTGTGAACGCTAAGAGGTGTTACACGCCGAGTGTCAGGAGACAACGCCCATAATAAAGGTAGGAGATATTTTGTAAAAAACTTAGAAAACCGTTACCTTTGAAAAAGAGAAGAAGTGTGAAATACTCTCTTTACGTGAATACTTTGAAAAGAGTGATGTGTGTAATCTATCTTTTATTCCATTATTATCTTTATCACAGATGGGTCCTATTCCATGGCTAATTTAAAGACGGGAATCTCTAACCTGACTAATACGATGAACTTATTGACATTTTGGGTCTGGGAAATGAATTCTTAGTCAGGAGGGTAGAATGTTAACTTACTGGTGGTTTCTTTATGGGCAGTTTTGGGGTTTCTGCCATTATGACTTGTTTAATCATTTTGTCCTATTTTATAATCAACTGCTTTGGGGTAATAAATAGTATATTTTTGTACTTACGAGATCTTAATAGCCTAATGACATAATTGCAGACAGAGGGCACTATTGACAGCAGGTAAGAGTTTCCAGTTTGTGTAGTTTAATGAACAGGGGGTGGTAGTAACACACCCATATATATATATATATATATATATATATATATATATATATATAGATATATATATATATATATTATATATATATATATATATATATATATATAGGTATATATATATATATATATATATATATATATATACTATATATATATATATATATATATATATATATATATATATATATATATATATATATATATATATATAGATATATACATACATACATACATACACACACACATATATATGTATATAAATATATATATATATATATATATATATATATATATATATATATTATATATACATATATATATGTGTGTGTATGTATGTATGTGCGTGTGTGTGACTGGGATAATTATTCTGTCACAACAAAATTCCATCTAATAAAAGGAGGCCATAAAAATGCCAAAATATAGAAAGTAAGTACTATATTTCAGAGGCTGTACTGCCTATCTCGGGTAATGAGTGTGAAATGTTACAGAAAAGGGAGTATTTATACCAGGAGGTCCATCCACAGGTAAGCCCGTTTAACCAAGTGACCCCGGTTGATTATTTCTCTTTAATCTTCGTAAGCATTGGTTGGAGGAAGATTTTATCTATGATATCTGCATCCCAGGCGCCCTTGGAGATATTCATTACCTTTCTTTGTTTAATCAAAGCTGACTCCACCATCTGGCTTTTGTACCGACATTTGCTGCTATAAATTATGCATCACAAATTCGTTTTATTCTGTGGTTATGGTTATTTATATGGTTGAAAATAGATGACCATTTATGTTGTATCAATCTCCGTAAAACCGATATAAGGGATTAAGAAGATTTAAGAGATTAAGAAGATTAAAGAGAAATTATTGACCGGGGTCACTTAGTGAAACAGCTTACCTGTGGAGGGATCTCTTGGTATGAATATTGCTTTTTCTGTAAAAAGGGCATTTGCAGCTTAATTCATATAATATATATATATATATATATATATATCTATATATATATATATATATATATATATATATATATATATATATATATATATATATATATATATATAATCCACACATCAAAGGGTACTATAGTAGGCAGGAGAAGGGCGCAGGAACATATACACATCCATTTGATACATTTATTGTCAACGCGTTTCTTGACCCATGGTCACATCATCAGGACATCTATATCAAAAGGAATCCGAGCACATAATTAAAAGAAACATATATCAAAGCATAAGAAAACTTAAAATGGAAACTAAGTTAAACTTAAATACTGAATCACACTTAAATATATTTACACATTAAAAACCAAGAAAGCTTAAAATGATCCTTAAAAAACTAAACTCAATAAAAGAAAAAATAAAGGTAAAAACGAACTTAAAATGAAGAGCAAGGCGCACCTCTCAAAATGACAGAGACAAAGGATCATTATAAGCTTTCTTGCTTTTTAATGTGTAAATGTATTTAAGTGTGATTCAGTATTTAAGTTTAACTTAGTTTCCATTTTAAGTTTCTTATGCTTTATATATAGATATATATTATATATATAGTATATATATATATATATATATATATATATATATACCTATATATTATATATATATAGTATATATATACATATACAACGTGTATGTGTGATTATATAGGCTTATATATTGTTAATCGTGATGGCCTTTCCGCCATTTTGTCTTCTCATATGAGAGAAGCAGCCTGGGAATTTGAACGACTGGAAGCTTGGTTGCCCCTACCCAGAGCCTCGCCACCCACCCACCTATCCTTGAGCAGTCTCCTCCCTGAGGTCTCTTACTTTCAGGTGCCACCGCAAGACGACAGCGCCAAGTTGGCACCCCCCAAAATGGGGAATCGTGACGCAAGTCTAGGCCTAAAACAAAAGGGACCAAAGGTCGCTGACCAGTAGAAAACCCTCCAGGGAAGTAAACCCCCCACTTTCGAAGGATGAGAGGGAGGAAACCGAGGCGTGGGTGGCCGGTCTTCACCGATTGATAGTCTTAGGAGGTGGACTTGCTGTCCTCTGTCCGCCCCTCCGAGAGGCAACTGTCTCTCCCTTAAAAGGTAGGTGTCTGTTGTATGAGAACCTCGTACCCTAACCTGTCCTTCCTCCTTCCCCAGGATAAAATCCCATCCTTCCCTCTTATCCGTACAAAAAGAAATCCTATCCACCGATCTTTTGTTCCTCTCCCTCTCCTACCCTCCGGCGTGCCCTCGTGTCGGGACTGGCTTAAGACCGTTTTCCCTTGCCTGAGAGTAGCCTCTATTCATAATGTCTAAGTTCTAACCGTTCGTAAATATAGCTGTTGCCATGTGTAATTCTATAAGACTTATTGCTACGTCCATTAGTAGAAATAATCTTGTATAAGTCAAATAGTGCAGTGTAAGTGAATGGTTAAGTGGATTAGCGTATCTGTGCATATTAACTAGTGTTTAACTGTTGTAAATTTCCCTTTCAGGGGACGAGAGTACTTTTGCTGAACTTCCACGTAATCTGGTTACGAACCGAACCGTAGAACACATTCCACTCCAGAGAAGCCGCTTGCAGCTTCAAGCTTCAGCGGTTAACCACGGTTAACCTATAACTATAATTATATTTTATATCCTATCTGTTGTGCTCTCCTTTGTAACTACAATTGTACCAAGTAATTGTTAAATACATTTATTGCCAGTATTTAGTGTCTGTATGCCGGCTGGCGACCTCCAAATTCCCTTCCTTTTATATATACATACATACACACACACACACACACACACATATATATATATCTATATATATATATATATATATATATATATATATATATATATATATATATATATATATGCTTAACGACTTATATATTTACTATTCGTTGAACATGATATCCAGTATGACATTTACCTGCTGATAATTCTGTAAAGTCAAAATATAGTGTTGTACACATGATACACATTTCACCTAAAAAATATAAGATTCTTTCTCCCTACTACATAGAACTGTTCAACTGAGTAGGACTAACACTTTGCCAAATGTATTATGCACTTTGAACACACACGCGGTATTCATTTCCTTTTTATTAATTAAACTCTATCACATCTTATAATGTTGATCCATACTGTAAGCCAAGTGGGTATAAGAAAGGTGGTTGCATCTGGCGTAAAGGAAATTGACTGGTCTGAATTGCTTGCCTAGGCCACGCCCCCTTTACACCAGGACTGTGCATTGATGGCAGGCTTGGAGTAATTGTGATTTAATTGAAACGTAATTAATTACACATTTTTAAGGTCGTTCTAATTGTAATATTAATCTTAGCTGTAATTGTGATTTGATAACAGGACTGGTAATTATAATTGTAACTAAAATTTGTCTGTTAAACGGATTAAGATGTCATAATACAGCATGATGTCACCTGTGGAAATATTTCTTGGGAAGCAATGAAAATTGACAAATTTCCTTGCGTTTTTCTGATTTATGTGACACAAGCCACCATAATTTAGCTATATTGAAATGTCTGTGTAGTTAAAAGACCGCCTTCCCGCTTTGACAACTTAAAGAAGACAAGCATGGTATAAATGGGGAGGAGCTTAGTGACGCCACTCATAGCTAGCCAATCAGGACAAAGTTTTCAATTACGGCTTGTTTTTTTATTGTATTTTAAATTTATTTTTTAATCATTGCCAGTATCAGTATTAGGAGTGCAACAAAAAATCTATACTTTCCTTTAAGCTTGCAAAGCTATTTTTATTGAAGCGAAACTTGAAAAACAAACGGGCAAAAACCATATTTTGGTTTCTGTTACCACAGCGCTCAATGGGGATGACGCTCCCTCTATCTCTCAAGATATCTTGACTGTAACAAAGACAGGCGGCGAAGGACATTTATATTAAGGGATAAAATTCTCTCCCCCATCCCCAAGATAAAATCTAAGTAAAACATCTCAAAGAAACGAAAAAAAAAAAAAAAATCAGTCCAGAATGACGAGCCATCTTGCGAATGTAGCATACGAGCTGACCTACAAATACATGTGTAAGTGTTTACATATATATATATACATATATATATATATGTGTGTGTGTGTGTGTGTGTGTGTGTGGAATATATGTGTTATTCCATATATAAAAACTAAAACTATGACAGTAATTAAAACCAGTGACCCAAAAGGTCAACCAGTTTGCTTGCAGGAGTGTGATCGGACCAGATAAGATAATGTAAGCTAAGCTGTGACGTGTTGTATCAGTCAGTGTTTGGTTTGTCATCATCTGTGGTCATCAAATCTATTGTTTTGTAAACTGTTGACAAAGCTTTCTGCTTGAAAAACCACATTGACCTATAACCCAGACCGGCCTAAGTGAATTGTAATCCATGTCATCTGTGTGTATGTTCGTATGTTCGAGCTATTGTCTGCTTTCTTTATGATTTGTAAACCAGTAAGCCAACTTCACTGGAAGACCTGTCCAATTTTATCGGATCTTCACGATGTAAACTTAGAAGAATACATCTATTTTTTGTACCCTGTGTTTCAACACTAGAACCTCACATCAGAAAGAAGATACTGAATGAACTTAGAATTATCATCGAAATCCAAGATACTCCAATGAGGATGGGAGTCATAACAACCGACCTTAGCGTAAATTATCGCAGTTCTTAATAACCCACAGGGCGCCTTGTTATACAAAGGCATCAACCCTACACATGACTTAAGGAATCAAGCAATCTTCAGTTAAGCCGAGATTAATATCGCAATACCGACGGAGAGTGACTGCACAGATCTGAGACAGTCGAGCACGATGTTACTTGAAGAACACGCCAGTCCAGCATTTGAATGACGATTAGAACTCTCAGTTGGAATATATTAAAGAAGGCTTTACAATGAATAATCTACTCTCTCTCTCTCTCTCTCTCTCTCTCTCTCTCTCTGCATCCACTGTCTGAGACTACATTCTATCTACTGGAATTGATATTTTTATGAGCTTAATCTTTACATTGGAGAAATGTGAAAATATGTTAGAAAAACTGCTATGACGTGTTATACTGCATCTGTATTGATTGAGAATATAGATAGAAAAATTGTCAAAGTAAATCAAACTTCACAATTACCTTTCCTCAAAATCTGGACCTGCCAATGCTTTTTGCGGTAAATGATTGAATTATAATCTTCAAATTTGGGAGACACCTTTCTTTCAAAGCTAAGTGTCCGTCTATCGGTCACTTTTAAAACCGTTGTTACTCTGGGGAGCAAATGATGTGAACAAAAATTGTGCTGAATAAATAAATGACTGAATGTGATTACATTTCTTACCTTAAGACTATTTCCGAGGATCTTTAAAAAAATTCATTTCAAAAGTGAAAATCGTTCATAATTTCTTTTATTAACTCTTTGAGCATTGAGCCTATTGAATATAGAATTTAGGCCAAAGGCCGAACACTGGGACCATTGAGGTCATTTAGCGCTGAAACGGAAATTGACACTACAAGTATGAAAGGTGTAGCAGGAGGAAAACCTCAAAGCAGTTGCACTACAAATCAGGTGTTAGGAGAGGATGGAAAGCAATACGGAAAAGAATATGGAAGGAGGTACAGTCAAAGGAGCGAAAGGGGTAGCAGCTTGGGGCCGAAGGGACGCTGCAAAGAATCTATGTAATGCCTACAGTGCACCACATGAGGTGTATTGACGGCACTGCCCCTCTACGGGGTTCTTTGGGTATTATCGTTCTTCTTCGTACCACTGTGCTGGAAAACCTGCAACAAGATATCACGCTCATTTTTGCTGTTATGATTATGGAAAAAAAAAAATTGGAATTGCCACATACTGTAGAGTAGATGAAAAGAAAATATTATAGAAACAAATCCGGTGCCACGCAGTATTTAGTTTAAAAACAGACAGGAAAAATCAAATATAATGCTTTCATACGATTGCTATAAGACAGTGATGCGTCTTTATTATTTTCATGGCATGATGAATGCCACAGAATACTCTACCTATATTTAAAACTGCTTCTCTTCTTTTTGTAGGTTCTATATCTGGAATGATATGTGCAGTATGTTTACTACTATCGATGGAGAATAATATAGTTGTTTTGGAGCTTGTTTATGCACGCTTTTTAGATTTGGTTTTCTGGCCTTTATTAAAGTTTTTATGTTTATTGGTAAGATACACATTCCCACTTTGGTTGTGTTAATTGTTTTTTTTCTGTAAATTAGCCTGTGGAATAATAAATAAAAATGTACTCCTTCGCATCATATTCGAAATAAAGTATTATTATTATAATTATTATTATTTATTTTTATTTTTATTTTTTTATTGCTCTATCACAGTCCTCCAATTCGACTAGGTGGTATTTATAGTGTGGGGTTCCGGGTTGCATCCTGCCTCCTTAGGATTCCATCACTTTTCTTACTATGTGCGCCGTTTCTAGGATCACACTCTTCTGCATGAGTCCTGGAGCTACTTCAGCCTCTAGTTTTTTACATTCCTTTTCAGGGTTCTTGGGATCGTGCCTAGTGCTCCTATGATTATGGGTACAATCTCCACTGGCATATCTCATATCCTTTTTATTTCTATTTTCAGATCTTGATACTCATCCATTTTTTCCCTCTCTTTCTCTTCAACTCTGGTGTCCCATGGTATTGCGACATCAATGAGTGATACTTTCTTATTATTATTATTATTATTATTATTATTATTATTATTATTATTATTATTATTATTACTTATTATTATTATTATTATTATTATTATTCACTTCTCAGGTTCAGAGATATTTCTGAGTAACTGGCCAATATTCATAGTGGGAATGTTCAAAAAATTATAAATGCTGAAGGAAATCTCTTATTAGAACAGGATATCAGGTCCAGGTCAAGCAGGGGTCGTCGTTAGTGCCAGTATTATTCCGTAGGCGTAGTTCAGTTCCGGGCCGGGGTCGTCTGTGGTTAAGGGCTGGTATTGGTGCTGGTATAGCTGGTATCAGGTGACATTTCAACCTTCCTGCAGGTCATCTTCGGACGAGTCGGTTGAAGGACTGTAGCAAGAAAGTCTGCGGTGGGACTCCTGCTGACGTTCCCCCCCAGGGACACTACTGTGGCACTTGCACGACATAATCCTTGAGACCTTCGAGGCGAGACCCACGACTTCGCCCAAGACCGGCCCGACCAATGAGAATCCAACTCTAGGTCCGAGCTGCTATAAATTCCGCCCCCGCAACTTTCTTGCTACAATCCTTCAACCGACTCGTCCGAAGATGACCTACGAGAAGGTCGAAACGTCACGTGTTACCAGCTATACCAGCGCCAATACCAGCCCTAAACCAAAGACGACCCCTACCCAGAACTGAACTACGCCTACGGAATAATACCGGAACTGTCGACGACCCCTGCTTGACCTGGACCTGATATCCTGTTCTAATAAAAGATTACCTTCACCATTTATAATTTTTTTTTTAATCAATTCCCAATATGAATATTGGCCAGTTACTCAGAAATATCTCTAAGCCTGAGAAGCGAATT
>NC_087200.1:16684565-16705648 GCF_015104395.2 Macrobrachium nipponense | reverse complement strand
TGTGACTTAGATCATGACGTTTTGATAAAATTGTTGTCTGCGGCCCTCACCGTTTAATGTGTTTAAGTGGGGCGAAAACCATTACATCCAAAAAATAAAACTGGAGTGGTTGTTGTGTTCGAGTCTTTCATCAATCTTGGCAATGGCGTGGCTGTGGGTTCGAGCCTTTCTCTGAAAAAATGAAAAATAATGGCTTAGGGCCGACTTCAGAATGAAGGAATTTAGGTAAAATCAGAGGTTTAGCTTAATTACATAGATTTCACTACTTTACTAGTTACTCTGGATTACACCTGAGGGGTGTTAAAGAACACTCAGTAAGGGGAATGCAGCGAGATTATACTCGCTACTGCAGAACTTGGAAGACTGGAAGTGTTCGGTCTTGATAAAAAGGAATAGCGGAGGTCTGATGAATCCCTGACACACACATCACAAGAGTCCACTTCCCACAACAAGGCACGTGATAGGTCATCGGGGTTAGCTTGGACAAAAGACTAAATACAGTCCCTTCTGCTTGGTTTACGTTGCTGAGAAATCACAGGGGTTTAGAGTAATGGGTTGACACAAAAGGTTGCATTGCGTCCTGGTAACAATAGCAATAAAATTCACAAGAGGGATGCTTAATTATTCACAGAGCACTATGGGGGAAACTAAGGACCATAAGTAGCTTGTAGCAATGAAATGAAAATGACATTAGTAGAAATAGAATTGATTGACTGTCTTGAACCATTACTTCACACATTACCTTATAACTAGATTTGTCCTTCTTCAATGGAGGCACTGATGGAGGGCACACAATGGAAAGTAAAATGACACGTGTCGTCGTCCCGAGGAATGGAAAGGGGCAGAAGGAGGTTGCCAGGTGAGACAAGTGATCCCTGAGATGGCCGTCGATCGTCTAAGGTCGGTTTCTTCTGTTGCAGTCCCTTTTATTACCTCGGTACGGAAGAAGTCGGGTGTGCATCCGGGCTTTTTTCCTTCTCAGTTCCGGATCAGCATAGTTTCCATGTGACCAAGAAGGTGGCTGCTTAATAATCCTCTGCCGTTAAAGTTAAGTATATCTTAGTTTTACCAGACCGGTGAGCTGATTAACAGCTCTCCTAGGGCTGGCCCGAAGGATTAGATATTTTTACGTGACTAGGAACCAGTTGGTTACCTAGCAACGGGACCTACAGCTTAATTGTGGGATCCGAACCACATTGTATCGAGAAATGAATTTCTATCACCAAAAATAAATTCTCCTGGTTCCGCGTTGGCCGAGCAGAGAATCGAACTTCGGACCACCGGATTGGTAGCCGAGCGCCAACGTGGAACTATCCTCTGCCGTTCAGGTCCTGTGGAAGCAATAGCAATGGCAGTCTATCGGGAAGGTACAGCTGTGAGTCATAGGGAGAGTGAATCACAGAATCAGTGGAAAGACTAGAGTGGCTACTGCTTATGGATTTTAAAAAATAACTAAATGATTAGTTATTTGAGCTTGGTGGTGAAAATTTAGAACATATATTTATAATATATTATATATATAGTATATATAATATATATATATATATATATATATATATATATATATATATATATATATATATATATATATATATATATATATATATATATGATATATATATGTACATAGGGTTTGATTAATAATATATTGTTCGTGCATTCTCTGTAACCTGTGGAATGTGGAGGAGGGACAGGGACAGAGTAACGACCTGAGAATAGCTGATGAATGAGTTTCTAGGGATGGCGTGAGATAAAAGTGCTTAGTTCAGGAAGTCAATGTACGACAGTTTATGAACTCTTCCCAAAGTGCCTTTGTGAAACTAGATGCAGCTAGAACCGCGAGGCGTTGTCGAAGTGTGCATTCGTATGTGCGTGTGTGCCTCTTCTATTCATAATGCCAAGTTTATGGGAAGACTTGCACAGACATTCGGGGAGGAAGGCGAAGCCATGATGGCAGATGCCAAAGTGTTTTTATTTATCAGTGAGTGATATTCCGGTTGGGAATGGGTAAGTGTTACCTTTACTTTAGCCAAAGGGGTGGCTTGTTTGATATCTTGTAAGATGTTCCATTTTGTTAACTTTGTCTTTAAACTTGTGTGTGTACTTACCGGAATGTGTTCTGTATCTTTGGCAGACGGTTCTGGATTTCGGTGGGACAGAGTTTCCCAGGACTTTTGGGTGACTTGACAATGAGTTGTTTTAAGTTAGTCTGTAATGACTGGATTACTTAGTTAATTGATTTAGTTATTGTAAATAAACGTTATGTTATGATGCAACTCTCTCATTTTCATTACCTGTTGAATGGAGAAAGAGGGGGAGAGAGAGAGAGAGAGAGAGAGAGAGGAGAGAGAGAGAGAGAGAGAGAGAGATGGGGTGATTGCCGGGAGAGAGAGAGAGAGAAAGAGCCTGAGTGTGTAATGGAGTTATGGGGTCTGCCTTCCGTTTCGTGTCCACGCTTACCTTATGAAATACTGGAGGGATAATTCCCCCATGTTTAATAATATATATATATATTATATATATAATATAATATATATTAGTACTGGTTAATCTTCTTAGGCCACGAAAGATTTATAGTATTCCAGTTGATTCCCATAGAAAATGAGGTATATCCTCGAAAATGGCCCAAAGTTTCGTCCTTTCCAATGGACCTCTTCTTTCCTTAATACAACTCCAGAAGAGGTCCATTGGAGGACGAAAACTGTTGGGCATCTGAGATACCTCCATTTAGTGGGATACAAACTGAATATATATATATATATATAATATATTATATTATATATATATATATAATATATTTAAATTATAATTTAATTATGTATATTATATTATAATTATACTAATATAATATATATTATATATATTATAATATATATAATATATATATAATTATATATATATTAGTACTGGAAAATCTTCTTAGGCACGAAGATATAGTAATTCAGTTGTATTCCACATAGGAAAATGAAAAAAGGTATATAATCCAGAAATGCCCAACAGTTTCGTCCTCCAATGGACCTCTTCTTTCCTTAATAAACACTCAAGAAGATGGTCCATTGGAGGACGAAACTGTGGCATTTCTGAGCCATTTCTGAGATATACCTTTTTTTCATTTTCCTATGTGGAATACAACTGAAATATATATATATATATATATATATATATATATATATATATATATATATATTATATATACATATATATATATATATATATATGTATATATATGTATATATATATAATATATATATATATATATATATATATATATATAATATTATAATATATATATATATATGTGTGTGTGTGTGTGTGTGTGTACGATATATATATGTCACAAATATCGTATAATATTGAAATCATTATACCTTTAGAGCAGTTGAAAATAATGATAAAAAATAACCATGAAGCAGAGAAACATTAGTTATCTAGATGTTATTTTCAAACAAACCGCTTTTTAAATCTTGAAATTTAGAGCAATGAACCAGATTTCTGAAAGTTTCCTGGACCAAATTTTAGTTTATGAAATATATTGACAAATTTTATGCGACATATTTCTGGTCAATGTATAATGGAGAAAATCTAACCACCTCCCCCCCTAAAAAAAAGGATTAACTACAGTGGTAGACTTACGTGTCACTTTAAATAAGAGCAAAATCAATGGAAATAATCGGCACACAATCATGTGTGTAACAGAAATAAATTCCTAACTCATATCGGAATCGAACCCAGGGTTCTAAATGGAGTAAAATTTACTACAATGACTGGAATTTTAACATGAACATAACAATATAATTTTTATACTTCATCCTCTTATTGTTATGTAATCATCGCTCTTACTAACAGACCGAAAAAAAACAAACAGATTAGTCTATTGTATATTGCACCATTAATCACCGTAATGGTCGGGCGCCAATTACCAATGATTGCATTAGAGGCAGCGTGTTGACAATGAGTAAACAGTGAGTCAGGAAATTGAATACATAGTTGTTAATTATCAAATTCTAAATGAGATGTCACCAGTATATTTTTTTCATTTACGTATTTTTTTCGTAAAATATTCTTTAAAGAAATTTGGATCGACATTGAATCGGTAAATCTTTCTTAGTACAGAGGAGTTAATTTTTTTTTTTTTTTAATGAAAGCAAATTTGCGATCTCTGGGGACCTCGTTCTCACAACAACATAGAAGAATGATTTCACTTTACGTGCAATTCGACGCTGGAGAAAAACAGGTCATAGCCAGTTAGAAAAATTGGTTAGATAAAATCTATAAGCTATTTGACTGTTGAAGGAAACTATAGTCTGGAATTTGGTAAGAGATCTCGGGGGTCTACCGTATATGCTTACGTAACCCAACTGCTCGGCGTTTTTCTTGTGAAACTCCATGTGAGTATAATCAACTTTATGAGAGAGTATCTACTTCCTTTTTTATTTCACTAGAAGCTGTATGAAGCGAAAGGTGCCTTTAATTATTACATTATTACATATATAGTTTATTTGCCGTAATTATCTTTATGTAATATTTTTATGAACGCATTTGTTGTGAGTTCAGAGCGGTTTATGAAAGTGGGTCGAACATCTTCAAGCAAATTTAAATACGTACATTTATTAAGATGCGTGTCTGCTCAATCAATTCCTATTGGTGGCCAGCAATGGAGGGAAACGGCTCCACTTCCCTCTCTGCCCCAATAACCCTAAATTGGGGCGTCCCAATCACTCGCATTCGATATGGTGGCTGCAGCATTTCCTGTGACGTCGACTATCTGGTGCAAAGCATCAAGTTCGAAACTATTGGGGGAATTTAGTTTCATGTTGAGAATACGGATGTCGATTCTGTAAATATGTCAATATCTGAGGTTTGTGTTTTCTCTGGGGATTATTCTCTACCTGTGAAGACATTATTTAGATTAACCATTGAAAATTGTACGTAGTCGTAAAATTATTTTAAGTAATTGGGGTAATACGTTATACAGCTATAATGTCCACTGATTACATGGAATACAAGATTTTTCTCGGATTTTACATGTAGATTTATATTATTTTACTGGTTTGTGTTTGGACGCTGTCATTCAGAAAGTGAGCTGATTGCTTAACGTCAGACCAGGGTTAGTCATAGATTAAATGATCCACTTAAAAATAAAAAAAATATAAAAAAAAGGAGTTCATTTATTTGGGTTTAAACCAAGGAAATCACATATAGATCAGGTGTCTGAATAAGTGTAAATGAGAGGAATGTCAGCCATGCGTTAAGGATTGCAAAGCGGATGTTTGGTGTAGAAGGTCTAAGTTTTAATAACAGTTCGAAGATGTCATGTTTAAATAATTATGATTATGTTAATGGCGAAAGGATGGTTAGAATAAGGGAGCCAAATGTCTCTGTGGCTTCTTTGGTATGAACGTCACGAGAGTATGAAGGGAATTTCAAGAAAAACAGAGGGACATATCAAAAACCTTTTTCTATGCTGTAAGAGAAAACTTTTTTTTTTTTTTCCCCAATTGTTGGGACTGGTGATAATGAGAGTAATTGTAAAAAAAGATGAAGAAGTAACTAAATAGTATCAGGAGGAAATTTATAGGGCATATGGAATGATTGCCGGTAATCTGACATAGGGAGAATAGAGATTGACTGATGTCGGCATCACGAGTGAATGTTACAAATGATAGTTAAGGTACACAAAAGGTCAAACGTGGAAATTGTTTAGTGTTCTGAAAATTATGAAGTAATAAAGTGTCCAGAGAAGCAAAGACTACACTGTAAGAAGTTGTTGAAGGAAAGTGTGATTGATAATGGTAAAGGAAATAGGTGAAGCTGATAAGAAGAAATGTCTGTATTGGATATGTGGAACTTGAAGTACTAGGGGGAAAAGGGAAGTAGATGTAGAGAGAGAGAGAGAGAGCGAGAGAGAGAGCTTGCTCTTGCATTATAACAAAAAGACTCGAGTGACCTGGGCTGCAAGAGGTTGCATGATAGATATCAATCGCACAGTAAGGACGGAGATTGACGTGATGATAAGATTTTTTTTTTTTGTATGGAGCAGTTTAAACGAGATTGACTACATTTGTACAGCAATTTTATTTGTTATTTAGCATTTATTTAATGGCAGTAACTGATGACTGTAAGGAGCAGGGTGTGTGTGTGTGTATGTGTGTGTGTGTGTGTGTGTGTGTGTGTATAGTAACAATCGAGGAACACAGCAAGATACGTATATCAATAACTGGAAAGAACTGAAGGTATCATTCCAATGAATGTTTTGCCAAGTGACATGACCATCTACCCAAAACAGGCCTGTCTCTTGACATTTTCGCGGAATGACTGTTACTAGGTCATCACGAAATATAAAATGTTAGGATGCTTTAAATGTAATACTAGTGATCCTTATTTCCATATTTGTTAGATATCAAAATTAATTTCGTATATTCACAACTGAAAACTGAAGCGATATCGGAGTTAGAGCCACATAGAAGCTATGGGAAATATAGTCGCAATTGCTGTATTGCGTTTACATTCGCACTAAAAACTTCAATTACTGGCAGCTTTCCAACCTTTTGCAACTATTTAGGAAGTTCAGGTATTTCTGGGAAGTCTTTCAGAGCCTCCTGTATCACAGAGACCTGAAAAGACGGACATAATTCTGGCAAACGATGAAACGGAGTATTCGTGGAATTTTGACCCCTCACATTTTCATAATTTTTTTTTTTTTGTTGCCCATATCTGTAATTTTGATTGCTTTCAGGATATTTTTGATGAATAATATTCTCTCTCTCTCTCTCTCTCTCTCTCTCTCTCTCTCTCTCTCTCTCTCTCTCTCTCTCTGTTTACTTGCGTATAAAAATCTTATAAAAGCAAAAGTTATATTTCGAGAAATAAAGCTAACTGTTCATGAAATTCTCCGTCATAAGAATTTATTGCTGATGAAAGAGGTGATTTATTATGTTGGTCTGTATTCGTCAGGGAAATACAATAGGATTGACTCAGTGACTCTTAAGGGAATTGCATGTTATGTTACCCAACTCAATTTTTGTGATGGAAAGTAATGACTTAATGAAAGGCTAATGGAATGGAGGATCAACTTCCATATTATTCTATGTCATAATAATTGCCAATTCTGGATTTTCGTGTTCGTTGCGGATGCATATTCGTTGGGTTTTAATAGATTAAATAACTGCGTTACGAGGACTAATGATATGGCCCGTTTGTGGCAATTAGGCCAGTAAACCGAATGAGACTTAGTATTTATGAACAGCACGTGGTCTGAAAACTTGCCGAAGAGTTCATTGCAATAAACATAATTGTTGTCGGTTTTCGATGATATAAAACTAAAGTAAAGCAAATGAACCAGCGCTTTCATTATCGAGTTCTCCCCATCATTTTAATGTTCGCTTTTCTCGTAAAAGGATAATGGAAAAACGTCTGCAAAGATGTAAAAAGCATTCAGAGGGGTTCATTATACAGCAGCTGCACCTGCTAAATGTCAACAATATCCCGTTGTCTCTCCATCCATCAACCCTGTCAGTCATTTGACACCAGGAAGTCTGTTTACCTCACTCTTCTCCTTGACTGTTTCATCGAGAAACCTAACATTCAAATAAATAAATAAAAAAGACAAAATAAAAACAAATTAATATCATGTCATGATTAAATACTTGCATTAAAACCGTTTCATGATTTTCAGACGACAATCATTGTAAAACTCTTGAAATGTGAACAAACAAATTGAACGATACGCGAGAGGAAGTTTCTATTAAAGCAAATGTCAACAGTCATCAAGGATATCATTTTGTAATCTAATACTGGGTATGATGATGACATTCAAGATGTTGCCCATAGGGTGTAGTAGGTACAGTAACTAGTGTGTTTGTGTTCTTTTGTCTGAGAGAGAGAGAGAGAGAGAGAGAGAAGTGTTTGTGTGTGTTGTGTATCAGCCACTCTATTTCTTTGCGTCGTGTAAATCTGTGTTGCAAGGTCACCCGAGAAGTAAGATTTATTGTTCTTTCTAACGCGTAGATGAATGAGGCATGCCAAAGCCTTTGGCATTTGTGATAATGTAGTATTTGAACGATTGAATAACAAAAACAATTCTTACCATACAAGTAAATAAACACTCGGATGAAGCATACGTTTCTCGAAATGGAACTTGACCTGCGGATCTATAATAAGATAAATATAAAAAGAATGTAGCAGCCGTCATTCTTTCTTTCTTACATACACTTTTTCTCAACACAATTAACTTATTAAACATTTTCAACCATGGCAGACAGAATGTACGATAAATTACCAAGAAAAAAAATACAGCTATTTGTTGGTAATTGGAAAATATATTTTTTAACTTTATAATTTTTCTGTACTTTTCCTGTTTATATATAAGGCCGTTATATCTTGTAAGTTGAAACATCATCAAGTAATGCCTAGATAAAGAAAATAATCTACAAATATTCTTCAGTAATCTTGTATGAAAATAGATTTTTTTTTTACCCTGACAATGAATTATGATATTTCAATGACATCATCATAGGTACTCAACAGCACAGTACATACTACTATATACAGGAAATCAAGTGAAGAATTCTAAAATGTCTTTCGTTTCGTAGACATGATTGATAAATTAAGGGAAATATTTGAAAAAATATCGAAATATCGAATACAAATAAAGTCAAGTATTCCAAGTTGCTTGTTTTTATGTGAAGAGAGGTTACTGGCGACTTTGTTGTACAAGTGCTATGTTTAACATTAATCTCTTCTCTCTCTCTCTCTCTCTCTCTCTGCAACTGTATTCAGATATTCCATACAGTAAATAGATTAATAATTAAATGTACATTAGAAAAAGTAATAAATGCCTCATAAGATTGTGTATTACCTAATGAATTTCTATCTAAATGCAAAGAACTTCCTCACCATTTTGTGAAAAACACATTCTAATAAATGTCCCTCTCTCAACAGATCATTTCAAGAACGGGAGAAGTCATTCGCATTTCTCATTGATCTTCTGATATTGTGAGTACTCGAGAATTTCATCTTTCTTCTTAATAATGATACTGTAACCGTTCTTTACATTCCGTGTCTCGTTGTCCTTCCCAAGTTACACTGGTTTTGTTATGTGTTCACTAGATTCAACGTAAAATGTTTGTTCTAAACACCTCTGCCGCCAGCGCTTTCTCATGAAATATTTTTGCCTGACAGGTATTTGGCAGTAAAGCGTTTTTCCCGGAGGTGAAGTAATGAAACAGGCTAGGGTCTTGTGACAGAGTAGGTAGTTTTAGTTTGGTAAACTTCTAGCTGAAACCAATAGAAAGGATGACTGGTCACCAAAAGTTTGTGTGTTTATTTGCTTTATTTTAATTTTCATTACAGTATATTTTATCGAGTCGTTAGGGACACTTACTATATTCAACTGTATTAGGACTGCATATTGCTTCTTGCACTCTACAAATCATTATAAGGACTTGTATTCACATAATTTTAGATTTCTGTCAGAGAACCGTCAATGGAGAAAGACTACCCAACCATCACTCATCTAAAATTTCAATCTTTCTGTTAAGTACATATCTTCCTAGATTTCCATTACATGTTTCCCGTTTAGCTTAATTAATAACCTTATTGCTTTCTGCCAGTCACCAACTGCAATAACTAAAATATCAAATTTCTTAGTTTCAACTCTATTTAAAGTTCTCATAATATGGAGATATTACATGCTGTTGGGTTTAGTAATATAATTTGAATGGAAAACAATAATTTTAAGTTTAAAAGGTACAACTTGTTCGTGAAATTAGTTGACCTAAATAGATTTCGAATATGGATGGCTGGGTACTCGGTCTATTTCCTAGTTTAGTAAATGGTAATCTCAAATGCAGTTTGATTTTAGTTGGAATATGTTAAACGTTGCAATTAAAAAAAAAAAATCTCAAACTCTTCACACCGACATCGATCGTGAATTTCGGTATTTTTTTTTTTCTTATAAGAAAGTGTCCCTAACTCTTAAAAAAGGTGATTGGAAGGAAAGTGTTTAATTTATATTAAACGTAAAGCCAAGTTTCTTTCGTCTTTTCATCAATAATAATTTTTGGGGGGAAAATTTGTGTAAAAAATTCATGATATTAAATTGTATATGCTCCCGTGTTTTTGTCAAAATGTACTGTTTTCTGGGAGAATCACTTGTTTACTGCGTGTATCCTTCAAGGTGTGGTACCCTCAGGCGGCTCCTCCTTTCTGTAGAGTGAAAATCGCCCTTATTGCTTGCTAATCTTGTAGTGTCAGTTTGTATATTAAGCTTTCTTTTGACTATGTTGTTTCCTGTAAAATCAGTTTGCCTCAGTAAAGGGTCCGAACAGGACCGAAAGTACTTGGCTATCTCGCTTTTTCATTTTTTCCTTCGTGGCAAAAACCTTTATTTATATATGTATATATATATATATATATATATATATATATATATATATATATATATATATGAATAATTATCACATCGACCGTGATCCATTTATACATCAATTCAAGCTACAAATGTCCTTTAATATCTAAATTCACTTTACCTCCCAAATGATATCATCATATGTACCGAAGGGGAATTTTTTAATTGATAATAATTTCGTCCCCCCATGGATCGAACCACTGTCAAGTGGACGGGGACGAAATCAGGACAGTCAGTGACGCTATCCAATCAGCCAACAGAGACGCTATAAGTTCATATCGATTCTGACCTTACAAATCACCCTCGATCTGGGTGCTTTCGTAATTAGAATCGATATGAAACCCCGTCTACCATGTTGGCCAATTCGAGCGTTTGACAGCACGTAGCCTTTTGTTATGAATAATTTATCACATCGAACCGTGATCCATTTATACATCAATTCCCCTTCGTACATATATGAAAATATATCATTTGGGAGGTAAAGTGAATTTAGATATTAAAGGACATTTGTAGCTTGAATTGATATATATATATATATATATATATATATATATATATATATATATATATATATATATATATATATATATATATATATATAAATATAATTTGTATGAATGTACGTATATGTCAAAATAGGGATTATATATAAATACATATGGTATGGTGAGAATCCAAGATTATCCCTTAGTTTTGATCAGAGTTGAGTTCTTTATTTACATTTTTTCTAGTCGAGATGTTTTAACTTGAAAAGTTTGCGAACGAAAAAATCCGTGATATTTTATTGCTGCCATTTACAAATATACGAAGCGAATATTTTATATTTTTAAGAAATAGTAACAATATTTTGTAAATAAATGAAACGCTTAATTCTAGATGACATTTTCCAAAATAAATACATTTTGGTTCTGTTCTGTCGTCTTTTTTGAAGTATCCCAGTATGACCCGCACTTTTCGAGGACAGATTCTCTCTCTCTCTCTCTCTCTCTCTCTCTTCTCTCTCTCTCTCTCTCTCTCTCTCTGAAACTACTATATTTATGTTTCCACAGGTTTTTTTGTACACGTGAAGATAGCCAATTTTGTTTTAATGGAATAAACGGCTATGAAAAACTATTATAAAGTGTTATTAAAGAAAGCAGACGTACAAAAACACACGTATACTATATATATATATATATATATATATATATATATATATATATATATATATATATATATATATATATATATATATACATGTATTTGTATATAATCGAATTATTCCGTTGACTGTTGGGTAGATAAATGTTTAACTTGCGACATCTTAATTTTCCCCAAAACACTCCAGATTTTTTTACGTATAAAATCATAAGTATGTAACTCGACCAAATTTTGCCGAGACAAAACTGAAATATCATCCGCAGACTAATGTTATGAAACTTTCCCATGGAAGAAAGTTTTCCCCTTTTCCCTTTTATGATCTTTTCTCCATCATGGCCTCAGTCCTCTGCCTACCTCATGCAAGAGAAACTTATGCCCATTTTGGGAGAGCGTCAGTTCGCTGACCTGACCCTACAAAGAAAGCGCACAAATTCACGAATACATACATAAACCCTCTCCGCGCGCGCGGGCACTCAAAAACTCAAGATTTATTGCACGTTTAGCAATTAATATAAAATCTCATTATTAAAATTTCTTAAACTTGGCCCTGAGAGCCCATGAACCTTGCAAATTACTTCCACCTCTTTGCTTTTCATGGGATCCTGTGTTGTCAGTGAGTAATGGAGGGGAATAAACTGGGAATGGACATTACTGACTTCATGTTAGCGAAGCTAAACGGTTATTTAGGAACCAAATTTCAGGGTATTTTAAAACAAGATTCATCCCCAAGAAAACATGAATAGTGACTAGCATCCAAGGATATAAGAAACTGAAACAGAATAATCCTCAAGCAAAGTAGTTTGACATAGTGAAAATAAATAGATATTTCATTGCTTACCATTTTTTTTATTTGGGATGAATAAAACGACAAATATATATATATATATATATATATATATATGTATATATATATATATATATATATATATATATATATATATATATATATAATATATCTATATATAATAATGTGTGTGTGTTTGTGTGTTATATGAAAGAGGGATTTGCTAAGATAATATGTTGTAATGTGATGTGCTGTGACTTTCTTAGAATGTGGAGTCATCATTTAACTTCCTTAGAGACAGTGGTCCGAGTGACAAGCCTTGGAAGTGCTGACGCATCCTTCCTCGGGTGGTGTGATATCAAAGTTGCTGTATGTGCAGATCTGTGTATGTCCTGTTGCTACGGGCGGGTCGCAGAGGTGACTTATGTAACTAGTTCTAGGCAGTTACCTGGGGCGTGGACAATATGTGTGAGTTCGTACGTGCGTGCGAGCTTTTTCCGTACATCACGAGATGTATGGTAACCATGAAGGGGAGATCTGTGCAAGAGAGGTGTCAGAGCCCAGACGGCTTCTGCAAAGTATCTTTTGAGAATAGTGTTGTGATTACTGTGTTGAAGGATTAAGCATACCTATATTTTCAGCCAAAGATGTGGTTGGATTGTACTAGAATATTTATTTCAAAGATCTTTTGATTTTAATCTTGTGCTTATCGAGGTGTTCTTTCTTCTAACAGGCGGTTCTGGAGAAAGGTGAATTGATCTAGAGAAAGGGGAACTGATCTGAGACAAGGGGAACTGACTTAAATAATGTGTCATGGTGTTACTATGGACTGTTGTGACTTTTACAGTTTTATGACTAAAATGATGTTGGTCATTTTGGTAAATATGGAGTGGGGTTATCTGAGTTCAATCATTCATTTAATCTTTTTGTTAAGAACCTGGGTTTATTTAGCTAATGCTTTGTTCTTAAATAAATGTTATTTTTTATAAGCTCACGTGTCTCATTTAGTTGCCTTAGGTTATGGAGGGGGGAGGTGTGTCGTGGAGAGAGAGAGAGAGAGAGAGAGAGAGAGAGAGAGAGAGTGTGTTGTTGCCCAGTTGCCAGCTGCTCTGGTTCATTGCTACCTTTTAATAAATACCGAGATTAGATTCTAATCTCAGTTATATATATATATATATATATATATATATATATATATATATATATATATATATATATATATATATATTATAATATATATGTATAGTAGTATGTATACATACATACATACATACATACATACATACATATATATATATATATATATATATATATATATATATATATATATATATATATATATATATATATATATATATATATATATTGGCTCTGCAGTGATGCAAATCACTTCATTAGATGCTCAGACAGGCTTGCTTTTTGAATTAGATAAATGATAAAAAAAAATCGCTTTTAATACTACATTGCACTCTCGTTGTATATATATATATATATATATATATATATATATATATATATATATATATATATATATATATATATATATATATATATATATATATGTATATATAATGTAAGTATTTACATAATAAAAATATGGAATGTTATGTCCATATATATAAAAGTCTAAAACTAAAGAGGTCAACCAGATTGCTTGCAGGAATGTGATCAGACTAGAGACGCTAAAGATGACGTATCAATAAGTATGTAGGCTAAGTTGACATGCCGTCACCTGTAGTCATTCAATTGTTTATTTAAACATTAGTCCAAGCTCCCTGCTTGAGACAACTAACGCCTACGTGATCTGTAGCGTGTCTCATTTGATTGTGTGTTCGTATGAAAACTATGTCATTGTATGTATGTTCATATGTTCGAACTACTGTCTGTTCTCATAACTTGTAACAGAGATGGTAGACGAGCAGAAGAGAGTTAGCTATCGTCATTAGAAGACCTGTACCTCTTTACCTAAGCTTTATCATGTAGAGGAATAGGATTAGCCATCATCATTGCAGAAGCGATCAAAGCTATCGTTATTAGAAGACTTGTACAATCATACTGATCTTCACCATGTAAAACTCAGAAGAATATATAATTTTTTATACTTAGTGTTTTCTACAAGAACTCACCGAACCATGAGTTTAACACATCGTCGTAAAGATAATACCGACTTCGTAAAGTGATCTACAAAACCCCAGACACTCCATTGAAGATGGAAGTGCAATACCAACCGACTTAGCGTATAGATTATCGCTAGTCTAACATTACCTCATAGGGCGCCTTATCATACAAGCACAAGCCCTAATATTGGTGGCCAGCGTACCAGAAAGAACTCTACACGTCTACGAAGAAAAACCAGATAATAAATCATGTATCATAAGAAGTCAACGACGACGGAAGCAGCAGATTCTTCAAGCAACCTAGTATCATCGTTAGTGAGCGACTTCAAGAAAACAAATAAGAACTCTTCAACGACGACGAAAGCAACAGATTCTTCAAGCAACTTAGTATCATTGTTTTAGTGAATAACTTCAAGAAACAAAACCGACGTGTCTTTTTCCTACGACAACGCAAGCTTCGTCTCTCATTAGAATCATTCAAGAAAACATCGTTAGTGAGCGTTTCCGGCACTCCAAGAAACAAAACCGAACGCGTCTGCAGCATCGGATCTTTCAAGGGCGTCGAATCATTGAAACAACGCGCACGGGGGAAACTGAAGCCAAACCAGGTCATCCGCTAAATAGAGAAGGAGGACCAAGGCCGTGTGTCGTTATCGGAACACCGTGACTTCCCACAAAAGCAAGCTAAGTACAATTTTTTATTCATTTGGAGTAACTTTGAGTGTTCCTTTGCAGGTCGAATTTCGTTATTTCCTGTGGCTGAAGTTACGAGACATTCTTAATCTTACTTTTTTACAGAAATTATCTACATCATTGAGATTTCGCTACTGCGAGTTTTTTATCTTTGAGTCTGTTTCCAGAAGTTCTAATGAAATATCATAATCATATACTATGTTAATTTTATCATTTTGGGTGATTATTAATCCCTTACGTAACAAATCATATTAAACAGTGAATATGCGTTTACGCAGTGGACGTCTGTATTTATACAGATGCACGGATAGGGTCGTTAAGCACCGTAGTGATTAGAAAACACACAAAAACAAGTGGAACACCCGTACAAATCTAGATAAATTAGAGGTAACACTATTTCGGGTCATGACAATAAATGCTCCTTTGCAAAGTCCCGATCGCAGTTTTAGCCTTGAGTTTTTTGAGTTATATAAAATATCGAACCTCAATGACTCAACTTAACTTTAAAAAATATGGCTGGATTGCAAGGAATAACATGTCTGTAAAAAACTTTCATCAGGCTAATGCGCTGACCAGGATCCCTCACTATTTCAAATTTAGCAAAGAATGAAGTACAAACAGTTAATATTGAATGCAGTAGTGATAACTTGTCTTATTAGTAATCGCTCAATTCCTAATAGTTCGTCATTCATTGCTTTATACGTAACCAGCAACATAATGCTAAAAACACACAATACGTTGCCGATGGTAATAAAGAGAAGGATCCTAATTATTACAAAAAGAAATAGAAACAGTAGCCCGTTCAGAATCTAACAAGCAAACTTGGTGGACGGTGCACCTAGTCAAGCGGTCAAGGTCAGTCCAAAAACTGCCGAAGTGTTCAAAGCAAAGCAAATTCCACACAATAAGCGACTCTAGCAGAGTGGGGAAAAAGCGATGTTGGATCATACTCCCAAATACCTTTTTAAAATTAAAAAGGAATTTCCCTATGCATCACACGACCGTATAAAGTAATCAGAGCAGGTTTTCGTTTTTTTTATAATACATAAGTTATTATAAGTAGTGGTGGATTAAGCCCGACTGTACGCGCCGTAAAAATGAGAATATCTTGATTTATTTCATTAGTACATGATTATCCTGTATTACGGACTCACCGTCTGTTGTTCGAACTTCCCTAATGAGAAGTCGGATAAGCGAGTACTTACAGATACCTCTATAGTTATAAAAAACATTGATCTGTATCTAGAGTAATTGTAAGATCCATCTAGGGGTATACAAAATATTATCTTACATCCTGCAAAATAAGGCGTGTTTATCAAAGGGAAATCCTATAAACCTTCAAACATATTGAAATCCGTTTGAACAAAAATGAGACAGTTAATCAAATAATAACTTATATAAAGGAACTATACATTTGTCTCATAAATCGTAACATTGTTCAAATGACCCAACACAGAATTCTCCCACAACCGCAGTCGCACTTTGCACGCAAAATCTCGAGAAGCATGCACCCTCGAAAGTCTTAGTGCGTGTAAAAAGACTTTGCTGGGAAATGAAATTTTAATCCTTCCCGACACTCTGAAATATAAACGATTTCCGCGAACAAAGCCCTAAAAGTATACATATCGTGGATACGGAAGTTATAAATATCGCATTTTTTATTGTTGCTAATTTTTAATCACGCCCAACCAGTCGTGGATGAATCTCTCTGATAATCTATCTAAAGTAATATCCGTAAAGTCATTCAAGCAGAGGTGATTCAGCAGAATTTTTTTTTATCTTTTACCTGAATACCAGGAAGTTTCTCCACTGGCGAGTGATCTCTGGAAAAAAAACGGATGTAACTTAACACAAAACACGGTTTAAGGACAAACATAAAGCTATTTACGTACCTTCGTATAGATTCTCAATGAAATTTCAAAATAGAGATAAATGACGAAGTTGAAAAAAAAAGTTAGTAATAGGAGTCATTTAGGAAATCAAATAAGCCCATATAATTTTCCTCAAATATCATGCCATAAAAGATCGGACTTGGCGTATCTGCGTAGATTTCTGACGCTTAAACAAGGAAACGACTCCCGATAGTTTCCAGTGCCATGTACCGACGACATCTTATCTCTGTTAGGTTAGAATAAATTTTTTTTTTCACCAACTTGGACTTACTTAAAGGCTTTTACCTGATACCATTACCTAAGTGATTGTACCTCATATACCGTTTTTCAGCACACTCAGGGGACATTATCAATTTTTACATATGCCTCTTGGCTTACGTTGCGCCCCAATTACAATATAGTGTTTGGACTTTAGGGGATAACCAATACTGCCTATATGGATGATCTTGTAATCTTTCTAATACCCTTAGAAGTACATTCACATAAAGTAGAGCTAGTGCTACAGAGACAAAGACAAATAATCTCAGAGTAAAATATCTAAATGTGATTTGTTTTTTAAACCGAACATGTTTATCTAGGTTTTTATGTGTCTGGTCAAGGTCTTAAAAGTAGTCCATGGTAAGGTGTCGGCTATTCATAACTTTCCGGTACTTATTGAACGTAAAAAGGGGGATACAGCACTTTTGCGCTGTAGTGGGTATTACAATCGTATGTAAATATGTAACTCTTCAATCATGACAGCTCCTTTAACAGATCTTACGAAGAAGAACGTAGATTTATTATGGTCTGAAAGCATCAACAGGCGTTCGATATCTTAAAGCGGAACATGCAGCTTACCTAACTTAAAAATCCCTGATTTAAATAAGGAATTTTTTTTATTGCAACAGACGCCTCAGACCAAGGGGTAATAGGGTGGGGATACTACTTCAGTAATATGTAAACAGTTCTTTCCTATAGCTTTTATTCACGTAAACTAAAGCCCTCTGAAAGTAAATATGCAGTAATAGGCAAGGAAGGCTAGGTATCTTTAACTCACTAGTACATCTTAAGTTCATAATCTATGGCTATCCTGATAAAGTCCTTACTGAACATGAGTCCTTTACCGAGTTTTTCAAAGGCTTTAATCACAGTCCAAAAGGAACTCGGTGACAAATGATCATTCATTTCTTTGGAGCCAAGATAAGATATCTACCTGGGAAAGCAAATATCATAGCTGACGCATTATCCCCCAATCCCGCACCATACAGCAAAGAACCATTAATTGGACTAAAAGATATAGAAACATCCGTGCCTATTGTTAAAACCGTATCTAAACAAGAAAATCCCTTAACCCAAGAGATCGCGAGCATTGAATATCTGGGTCGGAGCGCAGAACTGTTACAAACTAAACAAAGCAAGTGTCAACAGCGATAAGCAAAACAATAAACACCAAACAATAAACACTTCGAAACGGAAACAGGGTCAGTGGCTAGGCAAAACAATAAACGCTTCGAGCAGAAACCCTAAAGCAAAAGTATATTTATAGTATGTGTATCAGAAATAAGTAATCAAATGTAATGTTCTATGTAGGTCTGTGACGAGGAAAACCCGAAGAACACAGCAGATGACTAACGACCAGGTAGTAATAATAATCTCTTTCATACCAATCGTCATAAACTGGTTGCATTCCGTCATCCAGGGTTCCCTCCTATGTCACGGAAAGCCAAATCCATGTTTTACTGGCCTACAATGCTTACAGATATAAAAAGCACATAACTGATTGTAACACGTGTCATGAAAACAAGGGACACACTAAGACACCTGTCAGTTAAGGGCCTATCCTGTGCCAAATCAATCCTGAAAGAATATATATTTAGAATTATTAACAGAATTACGAGTTTGACAGAGGGAATAACACTTCTTAGTGTTAATAGTTCCTTGACACGTTATATAGAATTAATAGCACTAAAAACCACACCGCAATTGAGTGCGTTAGGAATATTTATGAGTGGTAAATCAGTTAACATGGAATTCAACACATGATAATCTGACTCGGGTGGTGTAAATCAATAATAATCTCCTTAAACTCGTGTGTGAATTCCTTTCCATTAAGAAAACCAATAATATATTTTATCACCCAGAGTCAATCGGTTTGGTAGAATAACGGATAATTAAATAGGAAGTGTCAATGTCTCACGAGTTACAACTCGTGATGTTGGATCCGAACTGGATTATAGCGGTTCTCGCGGTTTTAAATACGTTTATCATTTATATCTTGTATCTATAGAATTGATGCCGCAAGAGCCTTATACGGTACGCGCTAGAACACTTTTCCACATATTCAAGCCAACCATTATTTATCAAATATATATATATATAAATAAATAAATATAAAAAAATAAAATATATGGATACAAGTGGAGTCAATATAATACACTCCGTAAGAAGTCGGAAGGGTAGGGTTAACAAATTATAATAAAAAAGGAATCACGATATATCAATAAGCAAAACGTAACCATTAAATATCCAAATATATATGCGTAAAGATTTGAACTCTAACTTAACGCTTGTTTAGTAATGACAAATAAGCTAAAAGTTCAAAAACACATATCCAAAATCTACTGACATATTGTCTGTCCCGGGGATTTATATTCGTAGTCAATGAGAAAAAAAAAACAAAAAAATAAATAAATAAATAAAATAATAATAAATAAAAATAAATAATAAAATAAAAGAGATTTTAAAGTCAGGAAGTCTAGAAGTGAAAATGTTATCTATGAAATAATCCTATATGAATCTTATACAGGGCTAATAATATATATAGAATTTGTATGGAAAAACCTTTTTTTTTTCAATTAGTTTGAATAAGGAAATATTTAATTTAACATGATTACAATTATGCAGTTTTCCAACATGAAAACTAATATATTGTTCAATTTTGGTACTGTTTTTTTTTTTTTCAGACATTCTTCTCATGCGGGTGGAGAATTAAAAAACACTAAAATATCATTTGAAAATACTAAAGTCGTATCTCCTTACAGCAAGTAACGTAACTCTTAGCTGGCTGAGAGCAATCTCCTGCAAGTGACGACGTCATCATTGCCGTATCAGTATTTGTTCCTTTAACCTCAAATATCTGCTTGCACAGGCTTCATCTCGCGCTTGCAAAAGCAGATTGACTGGAGAAAGGAATGCCTAGCCCGAACTTCTCATGGGCAAGGCAGACGTTAGGTACAAGTGTCTATCGGTGTGCGCAATACAACTTGCAATCATTTTAAAATTAATGAACAATATAAGCAAATAGAATTTCTATAACAACAAAATGAATTAATTTTTTTTTTCTGAACCTCATAGACATTTAGAAGTATCAAGATATGTATATATGAAATATTTACTTGCAACATTAGCCTATTACAATTCAAGTAAAACTTCATGGAAATGTCACATTTTCTTGAAAAACCCAAAGTTTTATATAGAAATTAGTTACATAGTGGGTTTTTCGTTGCATCTCCTACCTATTAATAATGTTTTAAAAGTTAACCTCAGAAGATGCGCGCGAGAATATTGAATATGAAACTTTTGTTAGGGCACATAGGATCATGATTAATCTTCTCTTTGACTCTTATGTTGCCTGGTAATCTTACAAATAGCTCCGTTTCACACTTCTTTGTCTAGTAACTTACTACCAGTAATATCGGATTTTCTTTGGGGTTCGTGTTGAATATCTGTTTATTTTTTATAATTATGGATATTTTTACAGTCCTCATAGACCTGGATAGGTTCACTCATTGTTAATGCCATGGATAAAAAAGTTTGTACAGCGGACTCTTCTGAATTCCAAAATATCAGCGAATTCATGTGGGTTAAGTCTGGTCTAAATGGCTCTCTCCCCTCCCCTGTATTTGGATGTCGTCTGAATTTACTTTGCCCTTGTGACAAGTATAATTTCACTTGCAGGCTGATTAATGGAACCTGATACAGTATCCTGCAGTACAAGAGTTTCACATCGCAACTTCAAAAAATCGTTCGTCGCAGCGGACGACTACAGTCAAGTAACAACCGCCTACAAT
>NC_087200.1:16629565-16677065 GCF_015104395.2 Macrobrachium nipponense | reverse complement strand
GATTTCACAGTGATTCTGTGTTCATCAGTTTCCTCTTCGCTTCTTCAGGGAAGACTCTGGATATTACCTCTTATATATAAATAACTTTCACGAGGTGGAAACGTCTATTATATCTCGTCTTGACTCATTTTAGCGATGAGGAACTACACAATGCCCCATTGTTATTTCAATGTATTGCCGTAATGCATGCCATGGTACCAAAGGGCAATGGGAAATAAAAAAAAAACTTATGACGTTACAATTAATGATTTCACAATGAAAATAGCGAAGGGTTTGACCAATAATTCACATAAACATTGTTTCTCTTGTTATGTATGTCTCATTAAATACAAGGTTTATGTACATAATTTCCAACCAGAAATAAAGGAACCACACTTGAAAAAGGTGCGTGTATATGCCATCTGTGGTTATGACATATACAGACATACCGGACACTCGTCATCATTATGTTTGTCAGACCAGATCTTGTGGAAGCCTCAGTAAGTAACAAAATAATTGGCAGGGCGTTGCGTGTTTGTCCTCATTCATAACGAAAGAAAAAGCTGTGTTGTTGTCATCTCCAACTTGGTTTAGCCTGTCGATGGCTGTTTAGGCTTTTGACGGTCTTCTGAAAAAAAATCTTTGTGTTTATCCCCATGGAAATTGTTTTTGTAATTCGCTGATCTTGATTCTGGTTGGCAGTCTTAGTCATTCTTTTATGTACAGTGGTGCTCAAATCTCATGCGACATGATTCTTTTTGTATCGTCCAGATTCTCAGACTCAACGTGATGTTGCCAAGTAGGGTTATACTTTTTTTTCTTATGTCATACATGTCGAAAAGTTTGTGAATTCACAGCTAGCCCTATTTTCCTCATGGTTATATAAATATGATCCCTTTTATGCATTGGTATAATTCGTAATCTGTGTGATTTGAACTGATTTTCTTTTTTTACGCTGCTAAGTTCAAAATGCGGTGTGATAAGTTTAGCTGTGCCATCAATGAAAGCACACTTTACATGCTCCTCAGATTGGTCAACATTACGTCTGCTGCATTGACAGTAGACCTAATAAGCTCAACAGTCATAACAACATATTCAACGTAGGAATATGAATTAAAACAAGTTTTCTTTGAATGTTGAAGCTTTCGGCTGTGTTTAAGCTGCCTGTATGTTGCAAAATGTTTTATAGGCCTAAAAAAACCAAAAAAATAATCAAGCCTTCTGAGATATAATCTGTTATTAATGAATTTATTTGTAGAGATTATGCTGTTTTTTGACGAATACAACGGGATATGAATTACAACCAATTTTCTTTGAATGTTGAAGTTTTAGGCTGCGTTTACGCTGCCTATATGTTGCAAAATGAATTATAGGCCTAAAAGAATAATCTAAGCCTTATGAAATATAATGTTACTAATGTTTTTATTTGTAGAGATTACCTGTTCTTTGACAAATATAAGATGATGATTTTGATTATATGGAGAAGATGACTATTAATCGAAATATCATAAGTATTAATATCATGGCGTATGGAACGCTGTTTTTCAACTGGTGTAAAATATTATTTTCTTAAAAGTCCCTCTCCTCGCTTTTGGTGTATAATTTATCCTTTCATAAGGTAACTTGAAGAACAAGAATTTGTAGATAACCTCATTTGCTTTCTGCCAGAAATTTTTAATAGAGATATGTGACTGTTAATTGTCAAGTAAAGAAATCTAACACCTAGGCCTAAGAATATATCTTGGCTTTGACAAAAGAATATTGCATGGGCGAATATTTACTTGTATGCCATAATTTTTTAAATATTTAAGAATTATAGGAATTAATTATGTATGAAAATCCACAAATAATCCTGTAACATATAAATAGTGTTTTCAAGATAATTTCATTGTCGCTACTCAGTGTAGACCTACTTATGTTACACTGGGTGGTGGTTGTTGCACCGACACAAATGATACGTCACACACGCTCCGCTCACACGTTGATATCGGTGGGCGCATTCTACTTTTGTATATACATATTTACATATTGTTCAGCATTGAGATGTAAAAGCAATCTAATAGGACTATTTTAAATTTTATGTTGGCTTTGGAAGCATTATGAATGTTATGACCATTTGTTTTTCGTTTTTTTTTATTTAACATTTGAACTGATGCTTGATGACGACTTCATTTTGGTCAAATGCTTCAGCGGTGTGTGAACGAAAGTTTCGAAAATGTTTCGTAGAGTTTTTTTTCTGAAATTTGCTTCACGTGACATTTTCTTACAGTTTTGACATATATGACAGATTTCACTCTTGTGAAACATATTATGTCCATATTGTATGCAATAATCGCGTTTCCGCATTGAAATAATAGATAAATATGGAGCTTGCTATGTTGCCAGTTAGTGAATTTTGAACGAAATCTTATGGAATCATGTTGCATGAGATTTGAGCATCACTGTACATTTCAGCGGTTAAAGTTGTGGCATAGAGCAGTCTGTCTTTTCTTTTTAATTTGGTTTTTTTCATTTGCTCGTTAACTAAATAGGAGACGAGATTTGACTTTCATTAAAGTATTTGTTAATTCATTAAATTTTACCTTATATTTACTTCTCGTCGTTGCTCAGTGAATAATATGTTCATTATAATGCACGAGTATTTCATTATTTTGAAACTTTGGATATAAATTGAAATCTTGGAGCGGACTTCAACTAGCAAAATAAAACCAATGGCTTGAGATTTTGGGTAGGAATTCATGGAAATCTGAAAATAGAAACTATTATTATATTATTATTATTATTATTATTATTATTATTATTATTATTATTATTATTATTATTATTATTATTATTTCCTGTGTTATTTTGTTTTTCACCACCTAACTTTGCAAGTAGAAAATCTAAACCTTTAAAATTTTGTATTCTCATGATTCTGCTTTCGTATACAGTTTCACGCTCGAATTACTTACATTACATTTAACCATAAGATAGGAGAGCCACGATTCTCTGTCATTTCTTTGATCATAGATATAAATAATCCACTTTCAATGTGTAGTCAGTCATTAATATCAACTTTTAATATGGTTATGTAATCGTTAAATAAATAATTTAGTACCTAGAAACACAGATGAAGTATAATATGCCAGACTCTTAAAAATTACGAGAATAAGAGAAAAGACTGAATGGCTGCAAAAACCTGAAATAGTTTGTGAGAAAGCCTTCGTCAGAGGCAAAGTTTCGAGGTATCTTAATGTCCATAATCCTTGAGGCAAAGGGATTATAATCAGAGAAAAAAAAAGTTACAGCACTTTTAACGAGTGCTGACGCCAAGAACATGTGGATAATGTTTCGGGTCTTCAGAGGGAATCATTATGGGAAGCATTTATGAATACATGATGTTCGAAATGACTCTTTTGTCATTGGTATTTGTCCTTTCTCAACTGATGCACAGTGTTCATAGCTTCTGATGTAACCTTCGGGATTTTAAAAGAATGACCTTTTTAGTCTGAAACGATTGCAAAGCATTTAACAGATGCCCGCTATATCCCACTAGACGATGCAGGAGTATATAATTCAAATGTGACCTGTTTCTTTTTCTTATATAATCTCAATGGATGCAACCCGATGATGAGATCAAATGCGTTTTCCTTGTACCGAACCATTCAGACTTCTCAGTGTCATTTATTCGTTTAACAATAACATTATGCGATTCCGAGCGCTAGTCTTCTGAATCTAACATGTCATAACAATTTACGAAAATGCACCATTTAATTATTCTTGTTACAAGTTTTGCTATTTCTCCCAATTCTTATTGTTATTATCATTACTTGCCTACACATGAATTTATGACTATAAATCATACTATAACCGCTATATATTGTTAATAATGGATGTAACTCGGGCTAGATCCTACATTTCATTGGAAAATATTCTTATTCTTAATCTATAACCTTCGGTAAATTGAAAATAACTTTTTCCACGAGCATATGATTTATGAAATAAAACAAGCGTTTCCCACTAATTGTTCTTTAGTCGCCTAACTACACGCTTTTCGATGTAATCCACGTGTCTAAGTCTTTCTTCATGAATATAATTCACGCATACTTACGCTTTCTGCATTAAAGTTGGACTTGTCATATTAAAAGCAATTGGGTGATCTCTACGATTCCTCTGTCACTGGAGCATTGTATTTGGGCCTTGCATCGTTGCCCATCGGTTCCTTGCAACAATGTGCTGCGTTTCTCGTTCTTTACATGTATTATATTTTTCAGTGTTTGGTTGGTCTGAAAAGTATAGCTGTTCTTCCGTTCATTCAAGGTCAATGAATGGCAGACTTCTTCAGATTGTATGCCAACTCATTTGTCATCGATAATCCGAAATGTGATCCTTACTCTTATATATATATATATATATATATATATATATATATATATATATATATATATAGATATATATATATATATATATATATATTATATATATATATATATATATATATATATATATATATATATAATGTATAAACTTAGGAATGTATTTTAGACATGGTCTTAGTAAGAGAGAGATACAAACAACCAGAGAGAGAGAGAGAGAGAGAGAGAGAGAGAGAGAGAGAGAGAGAGAGAAACCCATAAATTATACCTCATTTTGACACAGTTGCGAAAAATATTTTAATTTATCTCCTTTCATCTCAGCCATGGGAAGAAGAAAGTCGGATTATCATTTCAGAAACATTAAAGCTCAAGAGATGCGTGAAATTATTTCTCGGTCATTATTTTATTACCATCAAGATGCAATTCTGTTCTACCTGCTTTCTTGATGTTCTAAACGTTCCTCCGATTAGTTTCCGTAATAATATTTTGGTGTCGTCCTTCGTGGTTACCTGAGGCCATTAGCTGTCATGTGATCACAACGTGAACATTCGCCAAGACGTCAACTTCTTATGACATGTGTATATTATCCAGCTTTAAAAGAAGTAGTTGGTATATCGTGCATACACGCACTTGCGAAAACATGCAAAATCATCATTAAAATCACACACAAACGCACACACACTAGCTAACCAACTCATCATTGCCTGGGAAAACTCTAAATGACTGTCCCTTTTATCCAAGTATTACTGTGGTGACTCTATTTGCCAAGTATTATTCTGTTGTCTGACACCTTTAACCAGGTACTACTGTACTGTATATCTCCTTTTACCAAGTATCACTATGCTGTCTGTCCCTTTAAACCAGGTATTACTGTGGTTTCTAGACCATTTATCCAGATATTACTGCGCTGACTGTCCCTGTTATCCAGGTATTACTGTGGTTTCTAGCGCATCAGTGGCGTGGCCGGATGGTGTTGGCGTGCACCTCGGTGGCCGCGAGTTCGATTCTGGGGCATTCCATATAGGTGTGAGAGATGTGTATTTCTGGTGATAGAAGTTCACTCTCGACGGGGTTCGGAAGTCACGTAAAGCCGTTGGTCCCGTTGCTGAATAACCACTGGTTCCATGCAATGTAAAAACAACATACAAACTAATTAACTGTAGTTTCTAGCCCATTTATCCAAATATTATTGTGCTGATTATCCCTTTTATCCAGGTATTACTGTGGTAACTATCCCTTTTATCCAGTTATTACTTTGCTGTCTGTCGGCATTAACCAAGTACTGTGTGACTGTGGTGACTGTCCCTTTTATCCAGGTGTTACTGTACTGTTTGTCACCATTAACCAGGTATTGTCTTACTGTGGTGACTGTCTCTTTTATTGAAATATTGCAGTGTTATCTGTCCTGTTTATCCAGGTATTACTGTGGTAACTGAAAAGCATTTTCGATAATATATTTCTACTGTCGCAAGTAAATTGAAATAGGTATGATAAACCCTTAGTGTTCATTCACCCCGTAAGTTTCGAAGGGAAGGGGGATGGGGGTGAGGTTTTGAAACTGGCCGTATTATCCAAGTTGGGTCAAATGATGACCACGTGCCAAATTTTGTCTAGATCAGTTAACTCTTCATTAAACATTGAATATGTTCGTCGGAAATCCACTTGTGATTAAAAGCTTCATATTATATTAGTGAATGACAGAGAGACTGTCAATTTTTCTCTTTTTTTCTCGATTAGCAAGGTTAGATGTTATATTATCACTGTCTTGTCTTTTACAAAACCATCATGTTACAAACGCTATTGATTTTAGTGTTTTTTATTATTGTTTTTAATTTTTATTGTTTTTTTTTATCTTATAATTTAAAGCGAAGACTACAACGAAGTAAGATTCTCGCTGAGTCCGAAAGCCGGTGAGCATTATCAGATCTTTTATTTTCAAATATCTGAGCCAGAAACTAAGATATAATTGCAATTGAATCTAAATATTCGGTGAAATGTTCCATTTAGTTGTCTTCAATATTTGTCTTTTAGCATGTTCGTTTGTACCTAACAAATTTTCGCAAATTGGTCGTCTTGAAATTCTTACATAGCGAAGCAGAATCGATCTTAGAAGAATGATGATTGGCCAGTTTCTTGTCAAATACTAGACACGCTACCTCGCTATTTTTTGTTTATTGTAGTACTTCTTTCATTCATGCCAGCTATCGTTTGATGTTGCCTCTCAAATTGATCGTACTTAGTTGTGATTCGTTATTTTTCTTTTACTATAGTAGTAGTACTTTCATTTACGCCAGTAATCATTTGATGTCACCTCTCAAACAGTTCATTCTTTGTTGTAATTTCGTTTTTTTTTTTTTTTTTTTTACTGTAATAGTACTTTCATTCACGCGAGTAATCGTTTGATTTTGCCTCTCAGATTGCTCAGTCTTTGTTGTACTTTCCTTGAAAAGGTATAGTTTTTTTATGTTTTAACGACAGCTCTTCCGGATTATTATTTAATATATCCAGAGAATTAAATTTAATTATTGAAGGACATCATGAAGATGACGATTCTGATAATAATTTTTCTAGGAATATGCAGACATTAAGTCAAAGCAATTTGGAAATAGAATCACGATTCTATGTCAGTGTTCTATTATCATAATAAAAGTGGAAATTTGATGTTTCTTTTATAATTGCCAAAACCAAACCAATTCTTTTTTTATTTTGTTAAACGATAGAAAACAACTATGAAATAACAATGAAACGCGCCGAGGTTCAAGCAGACATAAGGCTCTTAATAAAGCATTTGGGAGGGAGGTTATTCATGACGTCTATGGGAGAATACAATTTTTATCTTTAAGCGCCGGCCTTTTTCTTCTCCACTCGACGTGAAGAAGAGGCAGTCTTGCTTCTCAAGGGAATAATAATACTACCTTCATCCTTTAATGGAAAAGCCATTGGGCAACGACTGAAATATGCAACTGATTCATCCATTCTGGTCATTTACAAGAAACTTAATTAAAATCGTATTAATCAGAATTTAGTTTCATGGTATAGAAGTTATAATGGTATTTATGTTACCTATCGGCACATCACTTTTTTTATCCCTAATTACAAAAATAGATGTCTCATTACCTGGCAAATGACGCCTATTATACGATGTTATCAAATGAAGAACTGAAACGATCACTGTTTATCTTCTGAAATTGTCAAAAAATTAACAACTATTATTTGGATACATAATTTCCTCAGTAGTAATGTAAATAGGAAAGGTATCAAAATTATGAATTGACTTTTGTCGTAGCGTTCAGGAGAAAGTGACCTCAAAGCGCAGAGGTCAGTAAACATCGCCATTAAAATCTTGTACATTTGACCGAATTATCTGCAAAATCCCCGACAGGAAAATGCTGTTTTCCACATCCTCTGATGAACGAGCCTCGACTTTCAACACGTTGATATTAGTAATATTCAACAACATTCGCCCAATCCATCATACACCGATACGATTTGACTGACAAGTTCATCAGTAAAAGCAAAGGACTGTCTCGTGCAGTCGCAGCCGTACGAAAAAGATATTATGAGAGGGAAAATTGTTATTTGAAAAGAAGCCATTACTTTAACAGTGGGAATCCGCGCAGCCTTTTCCTGCACTTGACATCGACGTGGAAGTTATCAGCTGCTTTCGACTGCTTGTCGGCAAAGGAAGTTCTGGTATGCAGTAAGGCAAATATTCAAGCTGCCAAAACAGAAGAGTAACTGGACAGCATTAATTTCAGAATATTCAGGTAAATAATTTTTGAAGTCCCTTTTCATTCCATTTTCCGTTTGAAATGCTTTCCCTTTCCATGTGGCTAAATATAAGATAATCAGATAAAATTAGAGGAACGATGCAGCAATTTCCTTTGTACTAATTTTTCTTTAGTCTTTTTAACCGGCGTGCGATTTCACTGCATTTGAAATGTAAACATATAATTGTAAATGTTATCCATCGCTTTTTCCAACATCGATAAAACCAAATCGACTCATTCGTGATGAAAAATGTGGGAATTTATTAAGCCGAGAAAGAACCTCTGGAATCAGATGAAAGGTCATCAGGGAGCTTATACCTCATCATCAGAATTAAAAGGCATCATAAATAGCCTAACAGAGGCTTGTAAAGAGTCATAAGAAATTGAGAGATGTGTAATTTTAGTTTCTGATGGCGCTGGGATTCGATGTAATCATTTGAAAGTTAAAGTAAACAGACCTTCTACCTTCAGGGAAGAATGTGTCCATTGTAATATGATTGTACCTGCGATTGCACAACTGTGGAGGAGAAAGTGAAGCTGATCTGACAATCGTATACAAAATTACGGTTGAGGGCCTACTTCAGATTGGGTAATAGTTAGGTAAACATTAAGGGTTTAGCTTAATTGATTATATTTGCACTGTTAATCACATCGGAAGTAAATGATTGCACCATATGGGTTCAAAGGTGACGTAAGGACCCAGTAACACAGATTACAAATAACAATGGGTTAGATCTTGAAGTGGATGAACAGGTGACCGAAGGTTCCCGGGCACGAGAAGGTAAGAAAATAATGGGGAGAATTTTCCCAGGAGCACACAAGGTGAGAATCCAGAGGCCATAGCTGCTCTGCTGTAGCGCCTCAGCGGTGTGGTCGGATTGGTCTTGGCCTGCCATATCGGTGGCCACGAGTTCAATTCTCGGGCATTTCATTGAATGGTTAGAGATGTGTATTTCTGGTGATAGAAGTTCACTCTCGACGTGGTTCGGAAGTCACTTAAAGGTGTTGGTCCCATTGCTGAATAACCGCTGGTTCCATGCAACGTAAAAACACCACACATACAAACAAACAAACAGCTGCTCTGCTGCAAGTCAGCAATGAAAGCGATTGGGAGTTGAACAGATTGCATAAGCCACGTGGTCAAGGATCGAGGGAGATGTACAGGAGGTAGCTAACAACTCGATCTCACAAAGGAATGCAATACGTTACTTATCACTGAGAACCACTTGGCTGGTGGCCCACAACAATACACAATTATAACAAAATCGCTCGAGAAGTGAGAAAGCAAAGTAAGTCGAAGACGTGAGACGAGACTGACAGGTAATAACCTTGAAATTTGCATATTACCTACTGTAGGAGTCATCTTCCTCAGGGGCACTGATAAGAGGGGGACATGTTGATGCACAACAGAGTTCACATTGGCTAGCACACAGCCACCTCGTCAAGGGAAGTAGCTCAGAGGAGCGTGGGAAATGTCCTAAGGCCGTTCGTCGTTTAAGATTAAGCCTGCCTTGTGCTGGGACGGGCTCTTGCTCCTGGAGCAGCCCGGAAAGGCCATTCGTCGTTATTGTTTGTTGTTGAAGATTAAGCCAGAGTTGTGCTGGGACGGGCTCTTGCTTCTGGAGCAGCCCCGTAAAGGCCATTGTTGTTGTTGTTGTTGAAGATTGAGCCAGAGTTGTGCTGGCACGGACTCTTGGTCCTAGAACAGCCTGTAAAAGGCTGTTCGTCTGGTCCTCTCGGCTTTTATGTCTTCGGAGATGGTTCGCCATCCTCCTGGTAGAGGGGGTTACCTGTCCTCTGGCGCATCTTCGCTACGTCTTTCCAGGCAGGATTGATAGAGTACAGGGCTAGACCACCTCAGACCGAAATAGGACAATCTCGCGCATGACGTCACGTGGCTGAACTGACTGAGGTTCAGGTAAAAAAGAAAAGTCTTCAGTCATTATTTGACCCCACCAGAGTGAAGAACAAGGAAACTATCATCCAGTACCTGGCGATTAACGGGGACCTCTCTCACACAAGGTCGTGAAAGAGATAGAGAATGGATGTGGGAAAACAATTCCCATAGTGACCCTTGAATTATTTGTTTTCTTTGTTTGCTTTTATGGCCACCTACCAATGACGTCACAAATATGCGCAGTAACGATGGGACGGTCTAACCCTGTACTCTATTAATCCTGGTTCCAGGATACTGCGGTCTGGGCTTTTAAATATGGCGGCTGGTCGCCCTCAACCGAGGGCACAGCAGTCCTTAAGGTGCACTTTCTCTTGCAGTCAGTGAATCTGTAAAGAACAAGGCATCAGCAGTCAAACGAACAAAAGGCAATTAAAGGATTAATTCATTAAAAGAATTGGAGAGAGAGAGAGAGAGACAGAGAGAGAGAGAGAGAGAGAGAGAGTATTCTCTTTCTTCTGTGAATTATTTCATGTGTGTGCGTCGAGTACTTATGGATTATTATTTCCTGTTCGTCATATATTTTCCGTGGCTTTCAGATTCAGATATGTAGATAACTTGCAAATCTAAAATATTTCTTAAAATCTCTTTGAAAACTCATGCAAGATATTTCACCATAGATGAAATGTATATTTCGTGGCTAAGTTATGAAGTATGAGTTTGGTAAGAAATATAGTGTACATTTATGCTCAATATATATCCAAAATGCCATGCACAAGATTTGGTATTTATCTGGGAGACGCTCAGGATTACTCTGAAATTAATACCATTGTCGAGTTAGTCTTCAGTTTTGACTTCTTGTATCCAGGCAAAACTCGTTAGCCATATTCATATTCTTTAACGAGGAATAAGAATGTTTGTCGTAAAGAAAAAACAATTGTGGACAATTAGGTGTAATTCATTCGTGGACTTTTATGAATGATTAAATGACGAATCAATGTAAAGTTTTAATTAAATGCTTTTTATCAGTATGAAAATCTCATGGAGCTGAATGATCAAATTATCTACAAAAAAACAGCTATTTCTCTAATAGACTATGTCAGCTATTGATTTCGATAGCCTTTTACAAGGTTAGTTTATGCCGACTCCATAAACTTTATGATACATCTGCTTTAATTGAGACCAAGTAAAATGACTAAAATGTAAGACTCTCTCTCTCTCTCTCTCTCTCTCTCTCTCTTTCTCTCCCCAGATGAGTAGACGTTCCTTAGCTCACCCTACAGCATTACGAAGATTGCCAGTGATTGATTCCCTTATCCGTTTTACATTCAATGATTCTTTGTGTACAAGAGGTTCATAATCACTCAAACTCGCAAACGGGAAGTTCATATTCAATAAAATCACAAGGGATATATGTTTAGACTTGCAGAGGTAAACTTGAGATTGTATACATCCTCTAATGTTAATATCTTAGGTGAACGAGAGGAATCCTTTCGTATTCTGTGGAAAAAATTTGTAAAACAGAACACTGACACAAGCACAGATGTACTGAGATTGGTTCATACTGCCGGCACACTACTCAAAACACTGTAAGTCTGTATAGTATAGATATTTGTGTGTGTATATATACCATTTACATATACTATTCAATACTTCTGATGCGGGAAGCGCAATCTGGCAGCGTTGTTCTATAGGCGTGGGTCGAGTGATGCGAAAAGGCACGATGCCAGTCTTGTTTATATCGGAACCTGGCGCTGAAAGCTTTTCGATGTTTCAGTCGATTAAGTAATTTTGCTGAAAGAAGAATCGCGGAGTTTTCTATGGAAAAAAATACACAGGAAGTAAAAGGTAGAATGAGTACTGTTTTTTAAGTGATCCAATACATGAATATTTTTACAGAATTGTTGCTGTGTAAAATATTCAGGTATGTTGGATGTGAGAAAAAGAGAAAAGGTAAATTGCTGACTGTTCAGATCGCTGTATTGATTTTGAATGTACGTACATGTTGAAAACTTGTAAGGTAACTATTGACAAACTTACCTCCCCCGAGACACTTATTTAATCTTAATTATTTCCCCCTTTTTTCCACTCAGCTTAAAAAAAAAAGATTTCACCTTATAAGATAAATTTCAGTAAGCTGGCTTTTAATGAATAGAATTAGGCTGCCTGAAAAAGAAAGATACATTGCCTAAACTACAAGAACAATTGTACGAAATCGCCTGAAACGAAATATGCAAGGTGTATTCTAAAAGAAATATTTTGCTCTGCAATGCATTTGTTTGCAAGTTTAATCATATTTATATACACGCATATACATGCTTTCAAGTTCTTATATATACGCATATAGGACTTTACAGAGATTAGTGAGAATTGAATGTCCCTTAGCGCAAATGCGGAAGAATAACGCACTATGATCGGGTACAGGGCTAAATTAAATGTTAAAAATAAGTGGATAAACATTGCCTTTTACACAGTAGTATTTATATATATATATATGTATATGTTATGTATATATATATATATATATATATATATAGATAATATACTATATATATATATATATATTGTACCTGACTTACCTGGTGCTGGCCAGGAAAATTCTGAATGACATCCGATATACTCTCTCTCTCTCTCTCTCTTTCTCTCTCTCTCTCTCTCTCTCTCTCTCTCTCTCTCTCTCTCTCTCTCACATGTTAAGATAGTTGCTTCATTCTCATTGCTCAGCATTTTTGACATTTTGTATTTCACCTCTTCTCATGCCCCAATCCTATCAGGGCTGAACTTGGGCTTAAAGGGCATCGGGAATCTTTCTATTCAACTTAGCGACCTCAAAATCTATGGATTAGACAATAATAGCTGACGTTTTTGGCTGTTTTTACATATAACTCCCTTCTCATTCCCCCCCTTGCTATCGGGGCTGAACTTGGACTTAAAGGACATCACGAGTATCACTATTCTTCTCAGCGACCTTGAAAACTATGGATTAGACACTAATATCTGTCGTTTTCGGTCATTTTTACTTATAACTCCCTTCTCACCCTCCACTGCTTTTCCGGGCTGAAGTTGGGCTTGAGGGACATCGCAAGTATCACTTTTCTTCTCAGCGACCTTGTTACGACCTTATTTACGGCCGTAATTTCAAGGGTTCTTGTCTTTACTCAGAATTTGCGGTCAGTAAAAATGCAACACAGCAACTTAGGAACAAAAGAACAAACACCTCAACAAAAGTTACAATATTTATTTACAAACACACAAAAAGAGGTAATGGTTGGTAACAATAATAACCAAAATAAATGAATGTATAAATCAAGGGAAAACCAACCTTAAGATCTTTATAAAAGATCACCTACAGCTAAATTAAACCCTAAGATAAGAAATAGGAAATAATAAATATGAAACTTCAGGCAGGTACCTTTCAAATAACTGGCCAGACAAAACTAACCTAAGAAAATAAGTAAGACAGAAGGAAGCAAGAGAAAATAAGAAGGGAAACTTAAAACTTACCTTCTACTAATACATACAAACTAACTTAAGTTATAAACAATACATTACAAAAAATAACCTTACAAATTGATTGAAAGGAATAATCACGAAAGGCTTAGTGAATCATCTTCTCAGGTCATACAAGATCCAGAAGACCGTACTGCAAACAAGGGCGTGCAAATCTACAGGTACCCAGCGATCCACGATCGTCTTAATAGTTATAAAAACATCTCATACCTGTAGAAAGCCGCCCTACTTGTCTCCACGAGTTCCAAGAACTCACTGACGCTGATGCAGAGGTCAACCGGGTCAAGCTGCAATGCCTACAGGCAACCCAAAATACCACGGGAACACCGAGGGTGGTAGCCTCCGAGAATCCGGGATGTCAACGGATCTCGCACGCCACAAACCGCACCGTTCCGAGTAGATACGGGCCAACTCGTTCAGAATCCTTCCGGACGAACGAGGAAGGGTCGTTGGCTGATGAATACCGCGGGTGACAATCACCAGCGACCACACACAAGGCAGCAAAGGATTATAGAAGCCGTGATCCAAATCTCCAAATCTCCGTACAAAACTGCAGAAGTGACCAAAGATTAAGTGGCAGAGCGTCAGGCTGTGAGGAGGAACTCGAACTAACTCTGTCACGAATCACCACCCTTACGATCAAACCTTCCACTCGAGTCAACACAGCTCATAGGAGAGAAAAACAACGATCGTTAATACGGCACTTCAATGGTTCCCTAATACCGGGGGAGAGGCGGTAAACAAAGCAAAACTGCGAAGTCATATGACTCCTTACGAGTTCATCGAACTAATAAACGATACTAACTTGTTAAAAAAAAAAAACTTAACCTAAAATAAGATCAAAAGGTTGGATAACTATTAACAAATTATAATTAACAAATTATTAATTTACTTTAATCTAATAGACCTTGAAAACTGATCCAATCTGTTTTTTTTCTTGAAGTTGGTGTACAACTGACATTCTTTGTCATTTCTAATGTGTCTTTTTCAATAACTTTATCAAGACTCACTTTGTATGAACACTGATGAGTTCATTTCTATCATATGTTACTGGATTAGTAGATTTAGTGAGAGTAGTGCACAGGTGAGCAACGTCTGGATGCTGCTTATGTGATGATGATTTCATCATTCATATTTTGTGATGCCATACATAAACTTTGCTTCTGAAGTAAGACTTGACAGTTCAGGAGAGGTCAGAAAGAATTGCATCAGGGCCTACTTCTTTTGTGTTATATTGCTCCAACCACCGAATACTAACATTGCCCTGTTTTCATGCTCAAGAGATTCATCTGTTCCTAACCCCCAAAAAGACATTTTGGACTTGTGGACAACCCAGTTTCCTCTTTTGAACTTATTTCACAGATTTGCCTGTTTACTTCCTAGTTGCTTCATATCCGCTATGTACCAACCTATCATACTTGAGTAGTTTGTCAAATTAAGGAAAAACTTCACAAGTACTTATTGCACTGCCAAATGTTACTCCCAGTTTGCAGTTCGGACAGATCTAAAGAAAATGAGCATTGTGTCCACCATATGCATATGGTGAAGAGCCACTCTGAATGTTGGTTTTTCTAAGGAGTCTTCAGTGCTGAATGCTTTCATTTTGGCTAGCACATTCAAATCTGTAAGGATCTTTGTAGTAGATTTAATTTCATTGGAATTGTCTCCTTGCCAAACTTCAACCAGTATCTTAAGCCTGAGGCTCTAACGTTTCTTTAATTTGTAGATGCAGTTTGTAAAATTCATCAATGTTGCATTTGAAAAGGGCAAGTCTTAGTGATGTGTGTGTTTCAGTGGCTCTTCTTACGCACTTCCCTGCTAGCATGTTAGCTACAGTACTGTCAGCACACAGTGAGGATTGGGTAGAATCACTCGCTGTTTCATCTAGAAACGAACCTATAGATCGAAGCATAGCCATTATAATATGCAATTCACCTGATCTAGGAATCCAGTTCTATGAGAGCACTTTGTTTCTTATAGCTTTAGTACAGGTTTGTATACGCTTAGATCCAACGAAACGACCGTTTTGACCTCAGGGGTCTCGTGCGATGTGATTTTTTCTATCTTCTACATGAAAGTGAGTTGCATGTTTTTGTTTGGTAGGGCTTGTTTCTATAAGTGGTATCACACAAACTGTAGTTTCTTTGTTTGCCTCATTCGCCTGACCGAGTTGGAACAGTTTTGACTGATTTAGAAGTTGATTTGATTAACATTTGCTTTCGTGTAGTGCATCAGAACTTGTATCCTTGAACACCTCTCCTGTGACATCTGGATTACTGGTCAATGGTAGGACTGTTGCCATCATCCAAATTTCATCCACTTCCCAGTAGACCGGTGTTATCATATCCACTGATTGTAGCCCTATCTGGGTAACACTGCAGGAGATAATTATAAAGAAAGATTTTTTTTGTGTGTGCTATATTTTGTATTATATGGTGCACAAATTATTTTTCAGTCACATTTTGCATAATGATAAATGATAACTCTGATGTCAGTTACTAATGGAAATGCAATGAGAAGTAGAATATGTTCGTTGGAAAATTTACAAAAATTGGTCGGAGCTCGCAAACTGTAGGATTTATGAAAATAAACCCCCTGTACTTTTTTTTTTTATGGAAATCATTATTGATGAAGTTTTTCATAGGTTAACACTAAAACGAGTTATAGATGAAAATCTTGGATAGATGACATCATACATTTCCAGCTAAAATACCTGGTTGTACGATATTAGTAATGTATTCCAGGTAGTTACTCCTTCCCTTCATTCAAAATAACAACGAATTGAGATTTTGTGACATAGGCTCCTTTACTACCCGTCGGATACATAACCCAGAGAAATATATTTGAACCTCTCTCGATACCAGACGTCGAGGAAGGTGTTAACAAGAGAGAATTCTCTGTTATTATACCATGAATGTGCCTCGTTAGTGTCGGCTCAGTATTTAGACCAGAATTCTTGTACCGTGATGTTGGGCCTCTTTTGGCACTCGGCAGTGATCTCTTTATTCCTTCCTGTATTTATGGGAGGGAGGCTTTGTTTTATTGGCAATTCTAATGCTGGACTCTCGCAAGTGGAGAACATTTAGAGAATATTGTTGTGTCAATATGGAGAATAGATTTTCCTATAGTGCTACTCGTGTCATAGAATTGTTGAATATTTAGTATTTTGACATCTGAACCTTTCTACACTTTTACTTTATCTCATTATCACCACTCGTTCAAGTTTGTAATTCCATAGAGGGCCTTTTATTAGAAGGTGAATTTGTGTTTTCTGACTTTGCTTTAAGCTTGTGTATTTAGGATTCCATACATAAATGTGTGTGTGTCTGTATTTATTGTATAATAATACAATGTATACATTGAACGACCTCACTCAATGCTTAATCCGGATAAATAACTGTCGTCTTTATTGACTTACGTTTGTCCAATTAATTTGAGGATCTATCTGCTTATGACCTGGCGTTACAACGAGTACGGTCGACGACCTTGCTCAGGCAGGCTATTCATAATTCAACGTACGTTTCCGTCGTCAATCGAACGCAGAAAACGAATCCTAATTATATTATGCTCCCTCAGCACGTGACCAACTTCCACCATTCAGAATAAACGAGAAAAAATCAGAGTAACGGAAAACCGGGACACAACTGTCCCATGAAATCATTAACTTGTTCGTAATTGTAACTTAATTACGTGAATATTTCAGAATTGCGTTTGTAATGGAAGCCAACTTCTGCACCATGTCGGTCCAGTAATTAAAATGTGTAATGGAATGTTTGTCAGGAGTCACACACATCATAAGGGCTTTGAAATATCTACAGCAGAAATTAAAATAATCAAGTAAATAACAAAGACTATTTAATGGTTGTTATCCCTTGGGAGAAAGTGATAATTTTTTCTGATTTCCAGTATTTTAGATGATTTATATTCCAAATAAAACAATATATATATTAAAAAAGGAAAACTTGAGCTATTCAAACGAGAAGATAGACATATTATCGGATTGTTGTTTACGAATTTACCAAGTGAATTAAGTGACTGAAAAAGAACTCGCAGTAAAACATATCGAAAGCGCCTGATCGTATGACAAAAATGGCCCTGAATTGCAACAAAGAAATGGAGTGTTATAAATTCGAAGTTCAAAATGCTAGCGAAGGAAAACCCGGGAAGAGGAGGTCGGACATACTAAAAAAAGGTTTGCCAATAGTGAAGATATAGAAAATCCATAAATACGCATAGCCAAGATTTGCGCAATTCTTCGTAAAGGAAACGTGGGGGAATTTCAGAGAAATTATAAAAGATTTTGAGGAAATGAAAATTAATAAGTGGGGATTGTAATGAGAGATCAACTTAGAAAGCTGGAAAGCAGAAACCGACATCTCAAAGGCGTGGTTTTAATTCAGACACAAAAATAGGAAGGGAGAGATGGAATTGGTCAAGGCAGTACTACACTGAAATATGGAGAAACATTTATATTGAATAAGTTGATCAGACGTGAATTCAGGCACTGAATCAACAAAACACACATTTGTGGAGTGAACTCGTTCGGCGTCTAACCCCTCAAAGGGATAAATATAACGTAAACACGTTAATGATAATGTTTACTCCTCTTCTCTTCCCTTGCTTCACTTATCTTTCGCTTCGCCTTTCTATCCGTCTCTTTCCCGTCCCATTTCATAAGTGCTACTTCATTCATATTCCTTCCCTTGCTTCTTATGCACATGTTCGTCTCCCTTTTTCATTCTGCGTCATCATTTGCTTGCAGCCCTTGCCAGCAAATTGTGTTTATCCAAGAGTTTAAACACCAAGCAAAACAAGGCAACTGAAAGAAGTGCATGTACATGTCTTTTGAAGTATATATTCAATGAGAGAGAGAGAGAGAGAGAGAGAGAGAGAGAGAGAGAGAGAGAGAGAGAGAGAGAAATGAAAGTACTTAGCACTCTGGTATCAATTATGTTTTAAGTGACAGGAAGGATGTTTTAGGTCGTTGATTCAGAGTTGCAATCTTTGCTAAGTCGGAAATCGTCATGATTTCTCATAGTATAATATTTTGCTATCGTCAGTCCTTGATTTTCTCTAGTCCCTTAAAAATTGATAATTTCGCCCTGAAAATTATCCTCACGAGAATTATGAGCTTGTTATTTGATAGAAAATGTTGGTTCACACAAAAAAGGAAAGGTAATATTGCAACCATCTGGTAGACATTACTTTAGGGTTATTTGTGAACTAGATATGAAATTCTCTGCTGCGTCTTTTTATTTTTTTTAATTTTATTATTATTATTTTTAATGAAGATGGTTAAACACCTAGAAACAATCGGTGATGAAGTTCTACCTAATTGTCTTCATCAACTAATAATTTTGAATCAGTAGAAATTAAAGTCTCCTGATTTTTATATATTCTTTGTCATTCAATATGATATCAGAAACATTTTCAAACATTAGTTGATCATTTGTTGTTTATAGCAAAGGATAGACGGGATAGAGGAGAGCGAAACGAAGATCCCGGACAATAATTGCAAAAATACGTCACATACTAATGAGATGCAGTCAGAGGATGTTCAAAAACCAGTGCTTCTTTTTTTTAACAAAGGCTCTCAGAAGTTTTAAGAGATTTCCTTCTAAACCGCTGCGTGTCTACGTCTACCCGAATGAAGGAAGATCTGACTTTGTAATCTGGTAATTAGGTTCCTTATTTTATTACCGAATCATGATAAGGGTTTACCTGTCAGTAGAATATTACTACGTTAAAAACCTAAACAATAATGTAGCCAGAACATTAGATCAGTTTTGGTAATTTTTTCGTCTTGAATTTTTTCATATATCTTTTTAATCTTGTCATTTTTCCAGTGAGGTCATAGACACAATTATGTATATGACACTGTCTTTTTCAAAATACAAAAAGGTTACAAAACTGGGAGCTTTCAACCGTTTGCACAACGGTCCTCTAGCTGAAGAGGATTGTTGTTTTTTAACCTTTTTTATATTTTGAAAGATACAGTCTCTTATACATTATTGTGGCCTTTACGGCATTCGTTATTACATTTCCATGGAGTGCTCTCATGTTTCATAAGGACTCTGACAAATTATGTCATACTAGCAGAGAGAGAATTTCAAACTTCAAAATTATTAAACTATGTAAACACCGCCAGTTATGATGTTTAAAAGAAAACCAATTTCAGCTGGATTTATTTTGAACGATTACAAACTGGATTTTATCCTGCGGTCATTCACATCAAACAGCTGATGAAAAATAGTTAGTTTATTGCCAGAAATTTGTTTGGCGAGATTTGGTGTTTTAAACCAGTGATGAAATGACTCATTTGATATTATCATTTCGGGTAATTTGATGGGTTGCTCTTTAATTTTAGATACGGGTGATTTTAGTGAGTGGAAAATTGCAGTGCCTACTATTTTCGCTTTGGAATTTCTAGTTGAGAGAGAGATATAAGATTTGATTTTGAAATATCATAAATTCACATTTAAATGATGCTAATCATTTGATAGTTTAATTTTGAAACTTCGTGAGTCATCGCTTTTAGGGTAATTAGATCCTGATGTAGAGAAAGGTATCAGTCTGTGACAAATTTGCATTGATGCTCGTAGTTGTAAAAGGACTGAAGTAAGGATCTGGGACATATTGCAATGAAAATAAACAAGGGGTCTTTTATGTTCAAATCTTCAAATTTCCCAAATATTTTTCTAAAGGGTATTTTACGGGATTATTGTATAAAGTTTTAATCAATTTTAATTCCATGGAAATGTAATAAATAAAAAAATTTTTTCCTAACTGCATTTTGTTCGAAATTTAGATTTTGCGTGTAAGTAGAGAGTATTTTTTTTTTTTTTAGATAGATCTCCCGACAATATATTAGTTCTTTTTGCATTCGAAAGTTACTCATCGCACAATGTCAACACTGCTACCAAAAGTGGAAGTCACAAGTTAAATATTCATGCATATGTGCATTCATATATGCAAGTTTGCATATAGATGGTTTGTTTCATGTCGCTCTTTTGTCATCAAAGGAAGTGATAACTAAAAGCCTGATATATTTTTTTTTTCTCGATGTAATGAGAAATATTCTCTTTTATTTTATGTTTCATGTTTTCCATTCATCCTGCATCAGCTATGACCACTTTTTGCAGTTTTTTGACAAACAATTTCAGTGAAATCTACAGAATTTCGACAGGTTTTTATGTCTTATTTATAAACGCGTGTTGAAGCACTATTGAGCGTTATTTTTCCCCAATTAATTAATTAGCCATCAGAAAGCTGCGTCTAGTCCGCTGAGGTTGAATCAAATAACATGATCGCAACTTTTCCTTACGCTATTAATGAAGGTGGGGTTAGATTCTGCATTAATCAATCGAACAACGTACAAGCACAAACATAATCATAGAGCTCTTACCATATATTCAAGGAATATGTGGTTATTAAAGTAATGTATATTACCTTATTAACCAAGGCAAAATTTAAGATTTCTGTGTGACCTTTTTTCTTTTGTAATATCAAAGAAGCTTCAAGTATGTGGACTGACACCTCCTGAGATGAATGATAATTTGGATTATTATTATTATATTATTATTATTATTATTATTATTATTATTATTATTATTATTATTATTATTATTTAAAAGACTTTCCACTGCCTACCAGAACAGAGAACCAATTTATAGTAAATCATTGCCAGTAAGCAGATATACAAACCGGTTAAAGAAATATAACAAACCTATTGTCATATTTCTATTTTCTCTGATGGAAACAAGAAAATAAGGCAGCCCGTTGTGTGTAACCAACGCCCATAGTCTGCTCCAATCGCATTGTTGGTTTTTGTAATAAACGACAAATTTAATTTAAATAGACTTCTCATGGAACACCCTTCACGATGTAGATAAAATATTGTTTCTTACTTGAAAACTGTCATCGGGATACTAAGTCATCTGTCGAGTGAAAAGTGGGTTTACAACACAGAGGGTTAATTAAGAACATTGTAGGGAAATGTGCAAATTATTTTCTAAGCATGCTATTATTAATAATAATAATAATTTTTAGTGTATCTCAGTCATCTTATTCGACTGGATTTTTTTATATTGTTGGGTTCCGCGTTTTATCCTGAATCCTCAGGAATCCATCATTTTCTCACTATGTGCGCTGTTTCCAATATTACCCTCATCTGCATGGATCTTGGAGCTAGCTACTTTGGTGTCTAGTTTTCCCCAGGTTCCTTTTCAGGGATCTTGGAAACGTTCCTAGTGTTCCTATGAGAGTACAATTTCCACTGTCATATCCCATATTATTCTTATTTCTGTTTTTAGGTCAGGTCTTGATACTTATCAATTTTTTCTCTCTCTTATCAACTGTGGTGTCCCGTGGTATTGCTTTTGTCAATCAACATCAAGTCTAGTCTACTGGCACGTATCACCCTGTGTGTTCTGATACCATAGTCCTAGAGGATCTTTGCCTGATCGTTTTATATCACTGCCTGAGGTAGGTGTACGTACCACTTATTACTTTAAGCTAGTTGGTGATTCTTGCACAGGCTCCAGTCGACGACTTTTGCTACTGAATCATGTCCCTTTTTGTACTGGCTCTGCGCAAGCACCAGTCATTCGCGGTTCATAGTCTCGTCTTTCATATTGCACTTCCTGCATCTATTGTTCTTTTTGATACAGCTGGTTCTCAGGGCCTTTTCTTGGCATTCCTGCTGTTTTTATGATCTCCGTTTTGCCCTCAGCCGTCCACGTGATCTGTCTCAGCCTATCGTCTGCATTTTTTTCAAGATGGCTGCAGCCCTGGCATCGTCTGCAGCGTTACTTGGGAAGGCTAGAAGAGCAAAGCGCAGTCGGGAGAAACAGAGAATGGGTCAGATTTCACGGGAGAAAACGAGAAAGCCTGGCGAATGTGTTCGTACGTGAGTATATGCCTTGGCTTCGGCCTGACTTGATTGAAAAATGGGGAGAATATGTAATAATAGTATTATTGCTCCATCTCGCATCTCGATTTATCATTTAAAGGTGTGAATTGCCAACAATAGAAAAATGATATTGGTTAATGCCAGTCTCTTTCCATCTAAAGCAAATAAGAAGCTTGAACACCCCTTCCCCCCAACCCCCCATAAATTCGAGTATTAAGATTTTTAATTGATTATATCCTATTTGATGATACAGATGACACACAGACATATATATCACATGAAGTCATCTGTTTTACTCGTGAAAAATATTAGTTCCGAAAAAATTTATTAGCATCAAGCACGAAATCATAATTACCCGAATCCCAAGTAAATACCTGGTCATTAGTCTTCAGCTTTTCTTTAATAATGCTTTTGTCATTGAAATATAACTCGTCCTCATTTTAAATGAGAAGAGAGAGAGAGAGAGAGAGAGAGAGAGAGAGAGCAGAGAGAGAGAGAGAGAGAGAGAGAGAAGAAAAGAAAAGAACTTTCCTCCAGTCTTCAGGGAACCAAATGAATGAACTCAGGATATGAAGCTTCCTGTTCTTGTTAGTGATTTTATTCTGGTCTTTTGTCTACCGAACCTTTCCCTCTATTCAGAGCTTCTATAAAATGTTTCGAGCAAAACATGAAACCGCGCAATTAGTCTATCCTGACTTTTGTCATTGTATTATATCTTATATTTCTAAACATAATCAGTCTCAGGAATGAAATCCCAAGATTAAAAATGTCATATCAATCTCGCCTTACCATTGTTACTGAAAAGAAGTTGTACCAATTCAGCTAATTTCTGAAGGAAGGGCAAATAAAACTATTGAGTAAATCTCGGAATGTTAAAGGTAATCGTAATATAATTCTCAAGAAACCTTCCCATATTGTTACTGGGTTTACTAATGATGAAAACTCTACAGCTCTTACGCAGAATTACCTTCCCTTTTTGGAAATAAGTTTTAACAAACAAATGTAAAAAGTTAGACGGTGAATTTGGCAGTTTGTGTTTTGTATTCCATAGCATATTCCTCGTTTCCCGGATTTTTTCATTTTCAAAAAAAGACCTATGTTTTTTTTTCTTTTTTTTTCTTTTGTCTCCGTGTGTTGTACGTAATGGCTTGTACCGCAGGAAGGCCTACTTTTACTGTCATCTCGTTTATCTGTTTGAACCAACAACGTTTGTTTCCAAGAATATAAAAATGAATCCTAATTTTTTTTTCTAAAAACTCGGAAGTTCAGAGAGAGTGTAATTATGCCTTTTTAGAACGCAACGACATTTTACCGGCTTCGCTTGGGACGTATTTCCTCGTTAGTCGGATTTTCCTTCTTCCTATTTATTCGTTGGTAGTATTTTCTGCTTCTTCCTTCTTATGGAAAGTCTTCCAGTTTATTTTGGTAGTGACTGGCATTGTTGGTACTGAATTAATCTAACGATGTTTTATCATTTAGAAAGATTTTAGTTCGGATTAAGACAAGGCAAAAAGTTTCAAATATTTCGAAACTTGCTTCTTAATGAAGGGAAATTTGACCCTTTTGTAATAGCTGACAACTTGTTAGTTCTTTGTGTTAACTAACCATGTTGATCATTCTGGATTTTCAATAAAAATCTATAAAAGGTAAAGAAAAGTATTCCTAAAAAGGATATTTGTTTGAAGGTATTACAATACTGTTTTTTTTTCCATCATTACCCGTTACTCTTCACTATACTCTGTTTTTTTTTTCATCTGTCCACCCGTCTGTATATGGTAACACTGCGTCCTGGGCTTTAGATAGTTACCCTATGTATAAGTTTTAGATAAATAAAAGGATATCTAGGTGTACATTTGCAACTGAAAAGTGTTTTAATAATTTACAGTATGCGAATTACACCGTTAATATTCGAATAGGATATTGCTATTATTGTTTGAATGTAAGCTGAATGTAACTATCTAAAGCCCGGGACGCAGTGTTACCATACGCAAACACCACAGGCGGGTGGACAGATGAAAAAAAACAAAAAACAGAGTACATTTATGTTTTCCAACCACAATTTTGCTCAATATTCTTAGCATGTAAAGCGGTCATAAGAAAAGTTGAAAAGTACATTGTAATGAAAAAAGCATTTTTTTGTAAATAGATCTCCACTTTTTTCACCCAAGTTTGAACCCAATCGTTACTTGTTATTTTAAAGCGGCCGCATCGAGAACCTTCGTCGCCTTTCTAGGCATATATATAAGTGGCACTGACTTCCCACCGGGGAAAAGAAATAGAGTTGTCTTGCTTAGTGGGGTCATAAAGCTGGAAGTCACGACACAGTGATCCTGCTTGAAGGCTGAAGTTCCTTCCTCTCATGTACTACACACATTATATATATATATATATATATATATATATATATATATATATATATATATTATATATATATATATATATATATTATATATATATATATATATATATATATATATATATATATATATATTATATATATATATATATATATATATATATATATATATATATATATATATATATATACATACATACTATATATATATATATATATATATATATATATATATATATATATATATATATATATGAATATATAGGTAATTTGTGTGTCTTGTGTGTGTTAAAAGGTTCGAGTGCAGGAAAAACCAGCAGATTTCAAGAACAGTAGTTTAAAGCTACGTTTCATGACCCTTTGTCACATCAGACATTAAGAGTGCTTTCAAAACACTGAGCAAATACGTGTAAATATGTGCACTAAATTACACTTCAAAATTATGCAAAAGAAAACGGGAATTAAAAATTATATAAAAGTAAATTGGGCGCGAAGTAAATCACAGACCCTAAAACTTCAGTACTAAATTACACATTAATTACACATAAAAGAAGAGAATTTAGAATTGCACAGTTGGAAAAATGGAATAACAAATCCAGTGAGTAAAATCACAGACACATTTGCAGGACAAACACCATTTCAAACAAAAAATAAAAAACCAAACGTATAAACAACCAAACTAACGATGCAATAAACAGTGGAACAGCCGTAGTTATGTGATTAAAGGAAGGTACTGTCAATTTGGTAATAAGGCTTTCAAATACAAGCAATTCTAATGTTTCTTTTGCTTCGCCTACAGTTTTATAACAGGCTTAAATAGGCGTTTTACAGTTGTAGGTCTGGTTTCTGATGTTAGACAATACCGGGCTGAACAGTCTGCAGCCATTACGATGACTTTTTTTCACAAAAAACACGAGTCAATAGTTCCAAAGGGACCAGTGTTAAAATTACAGTAAGAGTTATTTATAGAAACCATCTCTATTGTAATTTTAACATGGGTTCTTAATTTTAACATTCGTTCTTTTAGAACCCTTTTAGAATTGGCCGCGCTGGACACAGCTTTTGTTTTTTTTTATAATAATTTATACAAACAAGTGTTTATTGCCTAGTTTTGGTGTTTATACGTTCGGTTCTCTGGTCTGTAGGTTTAAATGATTTTTGCTTTTAATAACACTATTGTGTCGGTTAGTTTACTTACTGGTTTCGTTATTCCCTTTTTTATTGTGCAATTTTTAATTCCCTTCTTCTATGTGTAATTAATGTATAATTTAGTGCTTACTTTGCTAGTGTGTCTGACATTATTATTTAATTTTAATTCCGGTTTTCTTTAAAATATTGAAGTGTAATTTAGTTCGTATATTTTCATGTATTTGCTTAATGTTTTGACCCTGATGATGTGACAAAGGGTCACGAAACGTAGGAATCGGCTTGTTTTCCTGCAACCTTTGCTTTTAACACACACACACACACGTGTGTAATGTATATATATATATATATATATATATATATATATATATATATATATATATATATATATATATATATATATATATATATATATATATATATATATATATATATATATAGACACACACACACACACACACACACACACACACACACACATATATATATATATATATATATATATATATTATATATATAAATATATATTATGTATATATGTATACACACACACAAACAACATTATTCATACAAGAAAGTAATGGTCAAGGAACATGTATTGCATAATATCAGCGTTTCCTCGTGTCCTGAGGCCAAACGAATCGCAAGAATTATATTGTCTTTTGCGAAAGATACTTCTCCTTCGTCTATCGTGCTTTAACAAGTGAAGAAGACCTTTAGGGTGTGTACATACGGTCGGGGTACGCTCCTCATTTTGCTTTGAAATTCTGCTAAATCTGTTTGTTCTGAGAACATGTTTTTAGCGAGAGCGAACCTGACGTATATTGTATTCTTTTCCAATTGTACCAACTTCATGAATTTGTTTCCAGCGGAAGCTGTGAGGATATGAGATACGAAATTATGGATATTAAATTGTATATGGTATTGTTTGTATTACGATTATAATTTCCTTATTTGCAACTGAAAATAAGTTTCGTCAACGTCTTCTCAAGTATCTTCTCTGAGATAATGATTTTTCTGTGTAGCTATATAATAGTTATAGGTATATATTAACCAACCGCCGTTTATATTATCACTATCATTAAAGTTACCACAGCTTCTTAAGCCATTAACATGATTTAGGAAGCTTTGAAATGTTCTGTACCGTAAAGGATGTCAAAATCTAAGGAAACATTTTTACCTAACAGCTTTCTTATATTCATTTTATTTCGTACATGAAGTTCATCATTTTGTTATCCACAATAATAGTGACTGAACTTATTTAACGTTTTCCTGTAATGTTGCTTCGCTCTTCTCGCCAATATATATTCAGACAACAATCACACCTGTCAGGACACAGACACTCCCAGATCTCATTAAATTGCCGACAGGTAATCCGGTGTTAAAAGTTAACTTAGCTAATGTTGAGGGAGAAGAGGTATAAGGCTGTTTTTCCACTCCCGCTCTATTTCCGAAACCAGTTTCGATAGGGGCTAACAAACATCTTTTGCTAAATCATTTGATTTGACGGGGAAAAAATTGTAGTAATCGAAAGAACAGATGAATCGATATAGGAAATATGGAAATAGCTCCGTTGTGGAAGAGAATAATGTTTACCAAAAGATCAAAACACCCTTTAAAAGTAAGGAAGGTTATACTCGAGTGGTATAGAGTAAAAAGTAGATGCATTAAAAAGGGTTGTAATACACAGATGTTCGGGCATTCCATTGGGGTGGGAGGGATGTGTATTTCTGGTGATAGAAGTTCACTCTCGACGTGGTTCGGAAGTCACGTAAAGCCGTTGGTCCCGTTGCTGAATAACCACTGGTTCCATGCAACGTAAAAACACCATACAAACAAACAATACACAGATGTTAGTGAACCATCTTCGTAAGAAAAAGTAACAGGAAATGCTGGGTTCAGTAAAATCGTGGAGACAATAACTGTTTATCCTTCAATCACTATCATGAATCACTGCGTTGGTTCATACTTAAAGAAGAAGGACAAAGGGCAGATACTAGAGAAGTGTTACTCACCGACGCTGAATGAACATTATCGGAGTTGGAAAATTAATAGAAAAAAAAAGGCGAGAAAGTTGATTACAGCTTGTAAGTTTCTTAACTGTGCAAACAAATGTAAAAAGTAAGCAAGTAAGCGGCCCGGGAGAATGGCCGTTGTTATTTGAACCGTAATTTTAGAAATTTGCGACTATTTTGAAGCGTCGGTGCCTAAGTGATAAAGAAGATGCACCTTTTACTTAAACTAAAAACCTAAACCGTTTATGATCCTGTTCCGTCGTCCCCGTTCCCAGGAAATGGTAAACATTGTAAATAATAATTTGAATAACGAAGCGTAATGTGTTAAGCTTGCATCTCATCACTAAGATATATTAATGGGTTTGACGTCATCGTGACATGACGTGAAACAAAAAGCGGATGCATAATTATCATTTAACCTGCCCAAGAAAGAAAGAATTATGTAGGATAATTACGCTTCTCATTCGTAATTATTACGTGAGCTGTGAACGATGATATTAATATATCCGAATTATGTGTGTTTGCAATGACAGGCGTCGAATTAAAGGAAATTAATTTCTAAATATAATTTACAAAGGGATTCACGGCATTATATATATATAATATAATATATATATATAATTATATATATATATATATATATATATATATGTGTGTGTGGTGTGTGTGTGTATATATAGTATATATATCTATATATATATATATATATATATATATATATATACTATATATTATATTATATACTATATATATATATATATTACATATATAAAATCACAAAAGTAAGCACGTGATTTTTGTTTAACAGCAAAAGCCACAGGGAAAATTTTTTTAAAAAATGAAAAGACAGAGTGCCAAGTACTTTCGTGTATTTACCACATCTTCGGGTAAATACACGAAGCGTACTTGGCACTCTGTCTTTTCATTTTTTTTTAAAAAAACCCTTTTTTTTCCCTGTGGCTTTTGCTGATATATATATATCTATATATATATATATATATATATATATATATATATATTTATACATATATATATATATATATATATATATATATATATATATATATATATATATATATATATATATATGCTTCAATTCACTCATCCTGAGTATTAATGCCCTTTGTTATCAAAACAGTAATTAAATTAGTAGCTATAAATTTCGTCTTCAGTCACGTTAGGAACTGAGAGCTAGTGTCTCTCCTCTTATTCATTGAAAATTAGAATTTCAGGTGAAATACTTGTCATTTTTCTCGCTCTGGTTTTATGTTGTTTCTTTGTTTTGCGCGACAGTCAGAATGGCGTGCCGTGTCCCTTGTTCTCTTAGACTGAAATCGTTTAACAGATCTACGATGTCCCTGGTAATTGAATTTTCTGTTCTGTCGTCATTGCCCCTTTTCTCTCTTGGTGGTATTCACGCTGTTGGAGTATGTTGCTGCTTCCTCTTTGATTTTTTGTTTTACGGAGCTCTCTCTTCTTTTGAGTCGTCAAATTTAAATTTAACCCGAGTGTTTTCCTTTATTACTCCATTTTTAATGGAGCTTTACCGGTCCAGCTCTCACACCCTCCCCCCCCCCCCCCCCCCCGCCCCCCCCCCACCATGATTTCTCTTTCGACAACGTTATACTTGCTTTGCTGCTGTCATTTCCTAGATAAACAGTGAATATAAACAGTGAATATAAACATTAAAAAAAAAAGTTTAGTGCATCTTGAAATGGATCAAGAAGACAACAGAAACCACATTTCTAAACGAATAAATTGAATGTATTGTGGCTCTGATTCTAATTTGTATTCATGTATAAAACACCTTAATAACAATAATTTCCGTTTATTTGTTTTTAGCTAACCCCAATCATTATTATTAAGTAAAGATACAAAAAGGAAAACCAAATGAGATCGAAAGGCAGCCAGATAACAGTTGCATTTTCACTCGAGATTAACTCAAGAGGAAGAATGCAAAGCGCTTGTAGTACTTGAACAAGGTGTTTTCAGATCGGGAGAGAAATCGAAGCTGTCATTCCCAAGTATTCGGGAGTTAATTAAGGCAGGAATTTGTCTTTACTGTGGCAGCCGCTTTTTTTTTTTTCTAACAGGTTCTCGAATCTCTAAATTAGATTTATTTTTGGTTCTGGTTACCGATTGGCCATTATGGAAAATCCATAGCATTAATTCCATTTAGTTATTAGTAGAATATATGAACTCCAAATAGTTGGTGTGAATATTTTTAAATACAGTTCCACTAGGAGTTCTTCCATAGTAGTTAGATGTAATAGTATTACGAAGTTACAACTCATCCACATTGTCGCAGAATCTGCTGACAATAATAAAAGGTTCATGAGAGATAAAATGCTAAAATCTAGGTTAATGACGTCACTGCATACTTAAGGGGGACAATGTTCCGCACCAACAGATTCCACAGCCAAATGAGTCAGTGGTATACAAATGTTGATAAACAGTGTGACAAAAGCAATACAAACACCAAAGAAAAACCTCATAAAAGTATTGTTGTTGCAACAGACAATCATACCTGAATTTTTCAGATGATATATATCTGTAAAGAGCATATTGTGAATTAAATTATATTTTAGAGGCTAAAGTAACTATACACAGACAAATACATTAGTTTCATTAACGCGAGTTGATTACATCGTTATCGCACTGGATGTGTTTACTGAAATAACAGTAAATCTACTACAATGATTAACGAGTTTATTTAAGGAATTCAAATTATTTGACAATGAAGAAGCAATCAAAGAAAAAATATAAAGCAACGGAGTTGCCATAAAACAATTCTTTTTATAGTTTAACATAACTGAATTTAGCTTTCTTTTTAAAAGCTATTTCTCAGATAATTAATAATACAAATATTTCCCAAGAAAATAGACGTGATTTGGAAAAAGAGACCCAAAATTGAACTATTAATAGTCTTAGTGCCCATAGCAAGTTTCATACTGGGTTTGGGAGACAGACTGAACTGATAGTGTAGCAATACTCAAATGCTGCAAAGAATGAAGAAAGAAAGAAAGAAAGAGGAGGAGGAGGCGGAGGAGGAGGAGGAGGAGGAGGAAACAGTTTCAATAAATACTATTATTCACTACTACTGTTAATATTTTTTACTAAAGCCAGGCCTTAGAGAACCGGAATCCCATGTGGCTATAAATGCTACTGATTCTATTACTAGTTCTACGTTTAAGTTAACTTTTATTTTACTACCGCCGGCGGTAACGTATAATCGCAACACAACTTGCATCAACTATTTCTATTCACAACATGACAGTGACGGTGTGGCGGTGCTGTCCTTGAGTCCCAGTGTCAATCACAGAAAATTCTGGAAGTGTCATATCTTCGTGAAAGAGGTTTTCTGCTACTCACAGCCCTCGGCTAAACAGCGGTTCTGTTGCGTCGGTGTCTGGCTAAGCCGAGAGATATTTAAATTGGGATGGTTAAAACAAAGCAGACCCGATGGAAAAGAGAAATAATGTTGGTGAGGTTATACTAGATTCACAACAATTATGCTTTTTATAAAAAAAATCACTCCTCATAAAAGAACCAAGATGGATGACGGTCTTGTGAGCACATCCTTATATCTTTTAAGTTACAATGACTTCATTGGATCCTGACTGACATTACACGTGACTTTTAGAAGTTCAAGAGTTTGCAATGTTAATTAAATGGCAGGAACTGGACAGTGTGACATATACATAGATATTTACTTGGGAAATGATTCTTTAAATCTGCGGGTTGCTTCCCCCCCCCCAAGGTGTTGGGGTCTTGACTCTCAGGGTCACCCAGCTTATTACAAGAATTTTTAATAAAATTAGCAAAGAGAGAGACGGAGAGAGTTATGGTCATGATGCTAGTGGTTATATATACAATAAATCCACCACAGACTGAAAGATAGGACACTTCCGTGTTCATCGTAGTAGAAATTGGGGATTTCAGTATGTATAACTTTTCGTAGTAGTAATTTGATTTCAAGTAAGTTTCAGTCTTCAGCAAATGAAATCTGCATGACATTATCAAAGAAGCAACCCTGAAGTCTCACCTTAATTCACTAACTTTGTTCATGCAGAGTTCACGAAATTAAAAGATAACTTCTGATGGAACCTTTGTGAAGTTTGTTTCACCTCCTACGCTCCGATACTGTAGAGTGCTTTACAAAGATTAATTCGGGGAAATCTATCACATTTCTCGACATATTTATCATCTCGTATTATGACAATCTTGAAACAGCCTGCGCTCAGATTAAACATTTACCATCTTCAAAATGTAATATCTTACTCAACATAACCTACGGAACTCAATGGGCAATGTAGATGGAAATCCTGTACTCATATATGTGTTGCTGTTAACGTTGATACGTTTTGCAAGTCCTCTCCCGATTCCTAACTTAAAAACACAATATTACCGTCAACAATAGCAGCATCCTCGATACCATGCTGTTAAAAGAAATGCTAATCCGCTAATTCCATCTCTTACCTCAACGATAGCACAACAACTTCCTCAATTCCCTTTCATCTCTTGTTTCATCTGTTCCTTAAACGAAGATGGGGAAATTAAATCCTCACATATCGCAGTGTTTCTCGGTCTTCATTAGCGCGTTTCATCTCGCCTTGTAAAGAGTTCTGTGTTTCTGATTATGCCGTTGACGTGGGAGACAACCGTCTTGGGAACTGCGTTCTTATAATCCCATTAACGTTGGGACACTTCGTCTCACTTGCAACTGAAAACTAGGAAAGGAGAAAGCATATTTAAGCAGATCGTTGTGTGCGTTCTCGGTTAGGAAGTCAAGGGTATACGCGTCTCCATAATATTATCTTTCCTCGTTTTATTGTCATTTGCTTGACAGTGACTGAATCTAATACTTTCTCCTTTATAAATCTCGAATCAGTCCTCGGTGATTTTGTAATGATCGGTGTTGAGTGAATGAGATTGGAAAGCAGACCACTTGTCATTCTGTTGCTAGGATTGTCTTGCTAGTTCATTGCCAGTAGGAGTCTAAATGGTTGGGTAATTTTGTCTTGCCCTAACCTCCTAAATTGCTTTGGACAACCTGGTCGATAATTATCTGCAAGCAGACAAGAACACTTCTTGGGAAAAGTGTTTTTTATTTTTACCAAATTCTTGGCCGGGGGATTTTATCACAAAGTTTCAAGAGAATATGTGCAGCTTGTTTTATGCAATGTTTTCATCTTATACATAGTTCCCGCAGTCTGATTTGTGTCACGTGACCTTCTCGGCGACGCCGTGTTTATTGGCAAGCTGTAATAGACAGCTCTTTTCAATTTGTTATGTGTATGTCTTATGTTACATTTAAGTAAACAATTTCTTATGTCATTAATTTGTGTAGCAATGAGTACAGCTTCATTTCTAGAGCATACATGAAAATAAAGAGGTTGTTTTATTCGCTTGTTTCCAGCATGTTGCCATATTTGTTTTGATTTAAAATAAAATGGCACAACAGATTCACGCAGATTAGAAAGCTATCAAGCCACATCAGCAAATTTGTCGATAACCGGAAATTCTTCATTTTCTGTCATTAGGGTTTGTTTCCCGGGACCCCGGACAATTTTCAAGGTTTAATAATCACGGGATATTTTTGCACATCCCGGGAAATCCCGGCATAAATTGAAGTACAAAAATAGGGACACATTTGACTGCAGTTTATATAACTGTACAATCAGACAATTTCCGTCATTATTTGTATGATAATAATGATAGATGTCTAGATTATGTCACTGTTTTGATATTTATATAAAATATATTTTCAGTGAATTGTATTTTCCCATCAACAGCACCTTGCTAGTTGCAAAATTGCAAGTTGCAACACATTTGCAAGATAAGGCCTGTCAGATAAATCCGTGGACGGAAACTAAAGCGTCTATAGAGGACAGAGATATAAAACCGTGACAGAATAATCATGTACAAGTTTGCAGATTTTTCAAGGGGAACATATTCCTTCTCTATCATGTGGAAACGTAGTATTACTGTATAGTGTTTACCTAATGCTATATTTTGTATATTTGGGACGGTATATATATATATATATATATATATATATATATATATATATATATATATATATAATAATATATATATAACATATATATATATATATATATATATATATATATATATATATATATATATATATATATATATATATATTACTACTTCTAGGGCAAAATTTTTCACGGATACAACATTCATTGAATAGAATGGCTTTTTTCACTGTTAACCAGCTTTTTAAATTGCTTCATATTTCTAATTATTTTCTTTACTTCATTGTTCAGGTTACTAATGGACACATAGTAATGGGGTTCTTCCATTTACTCCAGTATTTTTACACGCGACAGCTGTTTCGTCAACCTATACATATTGACGTTATCAAGCGTACTGATACAAATATGAGCCTACATGCGTTTTGTGACGTCATGAGGACGGAAAGGTAGACAAAATTGCCAGTACCTAGTTTTAAGTATTTACAAAAGACTATAGTGGAAACATAAAATAAGACAAATAAATAAATATGTTAACAACAGAAATTATATAAAAGTTGAAAGTAAGTTATTATATACACATTATACATAAATATATATTAATTACTTATGTTTTTTTTTTTTTTTTATTTATTTTATTTAATATATATATATATATATTATATATATATATATATATATATATATATATATATATATATATATATATATATATATATACTATATACGATATATATATATATATATATATATATCTCTATATGTATATATATATGTGTTGTATATATATATATATATATATATATATATATATATATATAATATATCTATATATCTATATATATATATATATATATATGTCTGTATATATATATATCATATATATATTCTATATATATATATATATATGTATATATATATATATATATATATATATTTATATATATATAGTATATATATATATCTATATATATATATATATATATATACACGCATACATACACATATATATGTATACATATATTGCATATTTACACACACGTATATATGCATACATATTACATACCTGCTCAAATATAAATTCATATCGATTGATCTTTTTGCATAGATTGTCCTTGTAGATTTTAGGCAAATGCCAAATAACGTGTTGAAAAACAGTGTATGCTGGAATTAAATGTTAGGTGGAATGAATAAGACAGTCAATCTACGATAATATTTCTGCATATCTAGTAATGTTAAGCACATCAAAAACCTGAAAGGGAAATAGGTATAATGTGCAATTCTATAGAATTGAAAATCCCGGGAATTCTCGGGATCCCGGGATTGGGAGTAATTTTATCCCTGAAGGCCGGGACAGAGAAAAGGCTCCAAAACGACAATCGTTACTCCACATGTATCCTTACATAAGAAAATTTTTCGTGTAAGTTCCACGTCAATAGGTGACAGATGGGAATTTCCCCTTGTGAAACTGGGAATGTTGATTTGGGCACAGTAGCAGCCAACACAGTCAGTAATGTCAAATCCCGGGTCAGCCAGAATAAGGTCTCCACTCTCCAGCCAGGCAGTAACCCAGTAAGTAACGTCCTCAGCAGTTCTTTCTCTGTGATGTGTAAGAAACAGAACCTTGGGGTGTGATTCCAACCAGAAATTTGACTGCACTGTAATGTTTGTATGCTGGCCAAGTTTTGTGCCCACGCCATTAAATTCTTTCGTCGCTGAATTGGAATTTCGAAGCAGTCCATGACGCCAGCTGTTTTTTGATGGAAATTTTTCGAAACTCCATGGGCGTGGTTTTCCTCAATTCCTCACGAGTTGACCCGTATATCTTGTGGTGAAGTCTAACATAAAGAACATGAATGTATACAAGAAAAAATCCAGGAAGCAGTTGAAGTTGAAGTTTGGAATCGATAAGCCAAGTCGTTAAGTGGTGTTTGAAGTTCCATGCGAGAGGTTGTCATTAATAAGCTCTCAAATTTACCAAGATCAAGTCTTGTTGATGATGAATACGGATGTATGTTATGTCATACAGATAGAAAATCAATGTAATCCAATCAGCATAAGTTAACTGGATACGTCATAGTTTCAGTGTCAATGACATGATAATATATACAGTGTGGTGCAATGTAATATGATCCATAAACCTCGTACTTGGAGAGAATCGTGAATGATTGTTTGCACATCTGATGTGTGCAAAATAGCTTCACAGAGCTGATTTGTCTAAATACGTGGCAAATACCACTCAATACATGAGTATGGTATACTACTGTGTTCTGAGCAAATTCATGCTTGTTTTAACGACGTCTCCTTTCTGTTGATTCTTGACAGCCATAATCTTCGCCTCTCTTCTGACAATTGTTTGGCTTTTCCTCATTCGTGTAACCTTATGACAGGTGCTGTATCGAATCCATGTTTCGCTGAGCCTCCTGCACGATTTGCACAACCATTTACCCAACAAGAAACAACTATTTTTGCGCTTGAACACGCTAGTCGCTCATTACACAGCTGAGCTGCCCACAGCTTGCTAACAAACATTGCGAGTGCTTTGGAAATGCCCGGATGCTATGACGTCATGTGAGAACTACGTATATATAGAGTACTATTCTTTATATGCTACATTTATTTCCATGGTTTGCCTTAGAGCATCCATGATAAGGGTACAGCTAGTGGAAGCTTCATGAACTGATTATTTCATACTTATTAACGAATACAGTAAAAGCGGCGCTTCCCTTACGAAGGAAAGTATAAAATTAGCAAAGGAAGTTGACATAGTTTATTATATATATATATATATATATATATATATATATATATATATATATATATATATATATATATATATATTATATATATATATATATTATGTATATATATCTATATATATATATATATATCAGATGTTAAACGTAATTTTTCAGTTTTTAGTCAACCTTGTGATTTTGTTAACATTTAATATTAAAGACATTTAGTATTTAAGTATTATTTTTAAGGAAATTTGTATTGTATATATTACGAAAGTTGAAGTTTTAGTGTGGTGATTTTGCGCCTCCTCCCCCCCGCTCGTTAAAATTTTTCTTTTTGAATTACCCTTTTAACACTCGTATCTTTTTGTTTGGTTTACGTTTGGGTACGTGACTGGAGCCCTCGGTGAAGGAGGTGAGAAGAGACAGAGCGAGTGTTTGGGCAGACAGTTCGGGCTATCTACAGAGGCTGTCCTTTTTTTTGCTCTGCAGCTGCCGCTCTTAATATATTTTATCGACGCTTTTGGGAGTACTTTGAGCCGCCCTTCGCAGGTACACATCTGGCCACCTGCGGTGTTGTGTACGCTGTACTTTGAGTGCTGTCCTTCGCAGGTACGCTTCCGGCCACCTGCGGTGTTGCGTCCTGCTTGTATTGCAGGTGATTTGTGCCACCTGCGGCCTTATCTTGCTGCCACCTCCGTGGAAGATTTTTCCTGAGTGTTAGAAGCATTTGCTTTTCCAGGACGTCTTGGTTATTGCAGCTGTGGGGGCCTTGATGCCCGTCAGAAGTCAAGTAGGGAGACAGATCCCAGGTAAGCGTTCCTTTTTGTATGGTCGTGCAGGACCTCTCGACTCCTCCTTCCTGGTGCTTCTGTACTCCCCTGTTAGCAGAGTTCTGAAATTATTTGGATCACGGCCTACTGTAAGGCAAGACCTTTTGTTATTAGTCCTGGATCACGGACTCCCCTTCTGAGTGTGAGAGAGAGTTTTGGTTATTATTATTTGAACATATATAGTTATATCTTATAATGAACTGTTGACAGTTGGAATTTGTTGCCCCTTTTGATTGTTGGTTATAATTATTCTTATGATGTTAACAGCCTCGTGGCTTTTATATTTGTTATATTATAAGTTTAGATTATCAAACATAGGTAGGAGATTAAGTGTTTTCTCCCTGTTACTCTTCGCCTTCCTTCCTATCCTATTTAGTTATAGGTATTGGTTATTTTATTCATTTTGATCTGGCCAGTTATATTGCATATTTTGTTGTATTTGCATTCATGTGTTTCTCTATTATCTCTGTTTAGGGCTTAGTTTTAGTAGTTAGGAATCCCAAGGGATTATTTAAGGACTAGAAATTGTCCTTGGCAGTCACAAGGTTGACTTGATGATTTTTGTTTGTTAATAAATATTGTTGAGTTTTCCTGAGTGTTTTCGCCTCCATTGACCATCTTTTCTTGCTGGATACTCTGTAACAACACTGAGTATACATCCTTTAATGCATACAAACCTGCACCACGCCCATCAAGGGTCGTAACATATATATATAATATATACTATATATATATATATATATTAATATATATATATATATATATATATATATATATATAATTATATAATATATATATATATATATATATATATATATATATATATATATATAATATATATATTAGATTTTTGTAAAAAATGTTATGAGAATGTGATGAACTGAATTTTTTTTTCGTTTTCTTGTAGGAACCTCATATTTCTGATAACGATTTTCGATGAAATGGCTGTTCGTGTATAATGACATGTTTATACACATACTGTAGGTTTTTACAGTTGCCCAAAATACATCAGTTATGTATAGCACAAATACCTTACCTTACCGCTGCGCCATATCCTCCAGGACGCTGGCAACCATGGATCTCCTCTCCTGTGTGTCACTTGTAGCTCGTATTGGCTGCACTGCGTTTGTCAGTCTCGCCAAATCATCCAAGTATTTTCTCTTGGTCTTCCCCTCCCTCTCCTACCCTCTTGTCATTCCAGTCAGTGCCAGATTCTCCAGACTACCCTCTGTCATTCCAGTCAGTGCCAGATTCTCCAGACTACCCTCTGTCATTCCAGTCAGTTCCAGATTCTCCAGACTACCCTCTGTCATTCCAGTCAGTGCCAGATTCTCCAGACTACCCTCTGTCATTCCAGTCAGTGCCAGATTCTCCAGACTACCCTCTGTCATTCCAGTCAGTGCCAGATTTTCCAGACTACCCTCTGTCTTTCCAGTCAGTGCCAGATTCTCCAGACTACCCTCTGTCATTCCAGTCAGTGCCAGATTGTCCAGACTACCCTCTGTCATTCCAGTCGGTGCCAGATTCTCCAGACTACCCTCTGTCATTCCAGTCAGTGCCAGATTCTCCAGACTACCCTCTGTCATTCCAGTCAGTTCCAGATTCTCCAGACTACCCTCTGTCATTCCAGTCAGTGCCAGATTCTCCAGACTACCCTCTGTCATTCCAGTCAGTTCCAGATTCTCCAGACTACCCTCTGTCATTCCAGTCAGTGCCAGATTCTCCAGACTACCCTCTGTCATTCCAGTCAGTGCCAGATTCTCCAGACTACCCTCTTGTCATTCCAGTCAGTGACAGATTCTCCAGACCACCTCTGTCATTCCAGTCAGTGCCAGGTTCTCCAGACTACCTCTGTCATTCCGCCAGTTCCAGATTCTCCAGACTACCCTCTGTCATTCCAGTCAGTTTCAGATTCTCCAGACTACCCTCTGTCATTCCGCCAGTGCCAGATTCTCCAGACTACCCTCTGTCATTCCAGTCAGTGCCAGATTCTCCAGACTACCCTCTGTCATTCCAGTCAGTGCCAGGTTCTCCAGACCACCTCTCCTCATTGTGTGGCCAAAGAACTTGTACTGCTTTTCGTGCACTGCTTGCATAAATTGTCTATTTTCCCCATCATGATCAGTAAGTACTGCCTCACTTGTCAGTCAAGCTGTTCAAGGTAATACCTTTACCATTCTCCTCCACAACCACATTTCCGTAAGTCCAGCCTCTTCACCAGTCCTCCAGAGGAAGTCCAACTCTCAACACCATATAATAATGTTGAGCAAATTTTGTAGGTTTTCATCAAATTCTTTCTTGTTCTGATTTATAGTTTTCGTTTAGTTAGGAAGTGTTTCATATCATTGAATGTTTTCTTTGCCATTCCCATCCTTTTCTTATCGTCTACCTCCACATCTTGCGTCCTCTGTGATCATACTGCCGAAATACCTAAAACTATTAATTTGTTTGACTATTCGGTTCCCACAACGCAAGTTAACTCTTGGAACTGGTAATCTCTTGGATATGACCAAACACTGTTTTCTTTACGTTGATGTTCAATTCTTTCCTTTCATTTGCCTGCTTTCCTTAAAACAGCATGACTTTACAACTTCTCTGGGTCCACTACTACTACCGTATCATCTGCGTATCTTATGCTATTGATATTTTGTCCTCCAATCCATATAACTTCACAATCTCTTATATTCCTCATCATCATTTCTCCATATAAGGAGAAAAGTCTGGTGACAAGACAAGCAATGTAAAAGATTCCTCTCTGATTTTATTGCTACTGGGTACTCAGCAGAGAATGAAATGGCCACATTAATGAATTCCCTGTTTATTTGATAAGATGAAAGACTTAACAGTTAACGATAACATACAGACGCCCATTCATTAAGGTGGAAAAGCGTACATATTGCATCATGCGTGTTGTTATCACTTGTCACTGAGCAATCATTTTATCAGATAAGATTAGATTTCCGAAATTTCCAGGAAGTGTCATGTAAATAAGAAAGGTAAATATATATATCAGTATCTCAGAAATTTGTGAAGTATTTTACCTAAACAAGTGACATGATAAGAAAATAAAGCGAGCACTTGAGAATGTTTTATAAATAAAAGTGTTTGGGAAATTGGACTATTTCTCTTTCAGTTAAAATAGTTCAAGGTATGTGACATGATCTGAAAGTTTTGAGTACCTCAGGTCATCGCACGTTATTTTTTATACTAGCTATATTCAGTGTTCAAGAACAACCCCCCACCCCCCCCCCCCCCCCCCCCCTTCCGCCCCCTCTCTCTTTCTCTCTCTGCTAAATTGTAATTGTAAAAATCAGAACAAAGAAATTTGTAAATAATTATAGGTAATTTTCCCTTCAAAACTTTCGAATTTAAGTAAAAAACCAAAAGGCCCTCACTATTCTCCGATTATAAAGAACATCAGCGCCAAAGTTAGCCGACTATTTTATTTATTTGTTTATTGATTTTTTTCTGCATGTTTGCTCCACGGTAGCTATTAAAGTCAGTAAAATTATAGCTATTCTACATCATACTAAAATTGATACGTAAGATACTCTTACATCACTGAACGAAGTGTCATAGTTCTGAACAACTATGAAGAAAATATTCCAATTCTCATTTATTACAATTCTACTTAATGTTCCAGTCACTTGAATATAGACGCCGTTACGCAAGTAATTTATAAACAGAACCAGCGCCGCTATTTCCGTCAGATCTTTTGAATTTTCTAACAATAGAAGTTGAAGTCCCTCTCCTCTTTTGATCAGTGATTAGAATGGCACTGAATCAGGTTACCAGGACATCAAAGAGCCAGTTTGATAAGTGAGTCCTACCGCACTATTATAGGGCAGTCATAAATTTCCTATTGATTTTAGTGTGATGACTGAACCGGAGTCCATTTGTCTTGATTAGCTGCAGCCAACAGCTTTAAAACTTGAGCTTTCTTTCGCCTGATACGCTCAAGGGGTATTGATTCGTCCACTCATTGTTATATAATTACGTCCTTGCCTGCCTATGTTATATACATCTGAAGATATTATTATCTTTATATATATATATATATATATATATATATATATATATATATATGTATATATATATATATATATATATATACTATTCATTATATACATATATATATATATATATATATAATATATATGAAGAAAACATGATGTCACGTAGCGGGAAACGAACCCGCCCGATGCCATATCCCGAGGAGGTCACCTTGCGACCTCACCATGAGAACAGCTTGTTCTTAATATGTGTATATATATATATATATATATATATATATATATATATATATATATATATATATATATCAAATGTCCTTTAATATCTAAATTCACTTTACCTCCCAAATGATATTTTTCATATATGTACCGAAGGGGAATTTTTTAATTGATAATAATTTCGTCCCCCCATGGGATCGAACCACCGTCCAAGTGGACGGGGACGAAATCAGGACGGTCAGTGACGCTATCCAATCAGCCAACAGAGACGCTATAAGTTCATATCGATTTCTGACCTTACAAGTCACCCTCGATCTTGGTGCTTTCGTATTAGAATCGATATGAAACCCCGTCTACCATGTTGGCCATTCGTTGCATTCGAGCGTTTGACAGCACGTAGCCTTTTGTTATGAATAATTATCACATCGAACCGTGATCCATTTATATATCAATTCAAGCTTGTAGCTTGAATTGATATATAAATGGATCACGGTTTCGATGTGATAATTACTATCATATATATATATATATATATTATATATATATATATATATATATATATATATATATATATGTATGTATGTATGTATGTATATATATATATATATATATATATATATATATATATATATGTATATATGTATATATGTATATTATATATATATTTATATATGTATATATGTATATATATAATACGTGTGATTGTGTATGTATGTATATATTATACATATATATACTAGACCACCTGTGACCTTAATGTTGAAAATTTCGTGCCAGTTAAGGCCTGTCTACGCTAGGAAACATTGTTTGCAAACTGTTTGCAAACAAATTTTACCGTATATTTGATTCCCATCCCGAATGGAAAACATTTAGTGTTTCTGTGTGTTTATGTATATATACAGTATAATGGGGGTAATTATTGTTTATGTTATATTGTATAAGCATATATGTTATATACCATACACATTTATTACATTATAGTTTTATATATATATATATATATTATATATATATATATATATATATATATATATATATATATATATATATAACTATATATATATAATAAAATATATTTTTGTACTGTATGTGTGTACAGGGTGTAACACGAGTTTCCCCAAATATTGTGGGAAATGAAAGAAAAAGTTATTCTGAGCAGAAAATCTTTTCAGACCATATTAGGCTTCGTCGGTGAGGGAAATTTTTTTAAATAACTGTTATATCTATCTATCTATCGCTGCTCTCATGCGATAGAAGGTGGTAAAGGGAGGTCGGTGCATCCTGGGATGTTGGGTGGTCGGGGGTTTGGGGGGAGCATAGAGAATGAAGATGAAGCGAATAGGCCGATGTGAATAAATTACCTCCCAATCAAGTGTATTATTTAGATTTTGAAGAAAAAAATGCATGCATCATTGAATCCATATTCCTCCCCATAAATGGTATTTATCGGACAGCGATAAAAAAGAAAAAAGGGAAAGGAGAAGAAGCCTAATTTAATCTCCCCGCCATCAAAGGTAGGCTTTTTCTTTCTCTTATCCCTCCTCGAGTGGATTAAAATAGCTAAGTAGATTACATAGGCTACTGCACCGACAAGCAACCTGACAACAGGCCTTAACACACACACACACACACACACTCTCTCTCTCTCACCACATAAAAAGGCATGGTTTTCCTAGGCAACAATGTTTAATTATAGAACAACGTGTAGATGGGGTTAAAATCGAAATTTTTTAGTCGAATAATTAAGATAAAAACAGTTATGATAAATAAATAAAATTCTGATCGAAAGAATTAATCTATAAATTCCACTAAATTCGCCATCGTTATGAACAATATTAATGCTCACCTAATCTTCAATAGAAGTGACACAAAAGAACTGTCAATGTGAGAAGGACGTATATGTTCCACAGAGTCTTTAACCCTTCAACCGCCCTTTCAGATTCAAAGCAATGGTTCCTTTCACACTTCCTGATGGTCAGGAATCCTCTTAAATCCGCGAAGTAATTCTCTCGCTTCAAAATCTAGAAAGTTTAAATATCCTACAGAAAAGCCACAGGTATAATCACTACGTTGAAATAATAGCCAATAAGGCTGTTGGTATCTCTGTGAGAGAGTAGCATCTAAATGCTGTACTTCCTGTTATAATTTAATCTAAATGATAACTTCGCCATTTTATTATTCACTTGATTTCCATTTTCATGAGAAGAAAATATTTTAATTCCGCGAATGACCAATAATGAAGCAGGTAATTCTTACTATTGGTTGATAACGGAAGGCTTATTTTATTTTAGGAGAACAGAGGTATCCAGGGTGTACTGGAATATACCAATTAAAAATAAACTAGAAGCGATCAATATTTGCACTCAAATGAAAAGTGTCCTTTCATTGGATGGTCGCGTAAAATACAGGGGCTATTTGGAAATCTTGGATTATTATAATTTTCTCATCAAAATATTGGCTTGCAAACATCATAATTATTTCGTTCAGAGCACCTTATCGTAGCATATTTCTGGTGGTTTCTGTTAAAAAAGTTAAGTACATCTTAGTTTTACCAGACCACGGAGCTAGTTAACAGCTCTCCTAGGGCTGGCCCGAAGGATTAGATATTTTTACGTGGCTAGGAGCCAACTGATTACCTAGCAACGGGACCTACAGCTTATTGTGGGATCCGAACTACATTATATCGAGAAATGAATTTCTATCACCAGAAATAAATTCCTCTGATTCCGTGTTGGCCGAGCCAAGAATCGAACTTCGGACCACCGGATTGGTAGCCGAGCGTAAAAACCACTCGTCCAACGAGGAACTAGTGGCTTCTATGACCTTCTAATGAATGTTTTTCGTTAAATACAAATATGTCAGGTTTTCTCATACTGACGAATTATCAGGCAACAATAAATGATGACAGGACGACTTAACCGTGATTTGTCATCCAGGAACGAGCAAGCGAGCAGACGAGACGACCAGAGATGCTCTGTTCCCCTTCAGTCTCACCTGGAACGACCAAGATCACTTTGACGACCCTTAATTAAGCATCAACAATGAGTCCTTAAGTTGTCTGTAGAGACTCGTTAAAGCGAGTTTAACTGCCGCTGACGTCATTGTGGATCATTTTGTAACTCCAAGTAGGACTCGGCAGGACGAATGCAATGTGTCGTAAATGAAGGAATCTGGGATGTAATGACCTTCACTCTCTCTCTCTCTCTCTCTCTCTCTCTCTCTCTCTCTCTCTCTCTCTCTCTCTTTTATAACTGAAGTGCATGAAATCACAAATTCATCTTAGTTGAAATTCAGCTCCTTTCATAATACCAAAACATTAAATTGAAAAATCATATCAGACTTTTAAAGTCCTGGCGGAAATCTACTTGCAAAGTTTACGGAAAAACATGATTATATAAAGTTTTGCAGTTTTCTTGAAGGAAATGTAATGATTAATAAGAAACACCGATTAGAGGCGTTTCTCGAATCTCTCGCAATTACCGAAATTTGTATATTTCAATGAATCTGTTGCATACATTTCGTAAATCTCTCCATGAGATTCTGGAGTATCATTTAAGACTAATGATAGTAAATGGTCCCTTAAACTGGTTCAGTTTTCTGACAATTAGTGTTGTTTAACGTATGTGAATAAATATTAGTATGCTCTGTTGTTAATACTCTTTAGTTTCTCATTTGGTTTCTATTTGAATTTTGTCCCTGGTTTCATCGGGTAAAATGAAGCTTAGCACAACAAAAAATAGAAAGATAATGAGCAGTGTCCTTCAAATCACGGCGGAAAAATTAAATCGACGCCATAAACTTTATTGTTTTAATATTTTAAATTGTTATTTCGTTTACTGTGTCCGTAATCTTCGCTATGTTATGAATGGTTAATCATTGACATACCCATTAGTAAATAATTTCCAAGAAGCATATCATTACTTTCATTTTTATGGGGCTGAATCAGTTCGTGAGCAAATACTCGCCTTACGGAATTGTTATCATTTCGGCACTTTGAGCCAAACTTTATGTATTATTAGCATTCAATAATCGACCATCAGAAGAATTAATAAAATGCCACATAGTGAACGAAAAAACAATATATTAGTTCGTTATTAATCTTCCTAATTCTTGAGCCTCGAAAACGCTACAGCTTAACGTCCCCAGAAAGAGATGAAATATTTTTAGAATGACAGGGTAAACAAAGAAGGGAAAAACAAATGGCAAAACTGAGGAAAAGAGATTCACCTTTTTCATTTGCAGCTGGGAAAGTAATATTCAATATATTGAAGTCATGGCATTTATGAAGACATTCCATATTTTCGTTTTCAGGCAAATCGTTATAGTGGAAAATTTGATCATGATGGTGTTGTAAGTATATGAAGAAAACTTGCCGCATATGAAGACAGTTAAATTGCTAGGAAGATAAGCATACTGAAAGAGAGAGAGAGAGAGAGAGAGAGAGAGAGAGAGAATATCTACTGTTAGGAGGCTATTACTACCAGTATTCCATTGTTAACACCAGACTTCGATCACATCATAGACTCCTGCAGTAATGCCATAATACATAATAATGTTGAAGTGCGGTCATAATAAATACACACACACACACACACACACACACGTATATATATATAATATATATATATATATATATATATATATATATATATATAATATATATATATATATATGTGTGTGTGTGTGTGTGTGTGTGTGTGTGTGTGTGTGTGTGTGTGTGTCCAGGTGCGTGTAAATCAAAACCCAGACTAGGAAGAGAAGTTTGGTGTATTTGTTTCTAAGCAAGGACAATTGAGACGGAGAGTTACAATGTGCATCTTTAGCAAATTGCTTCTGCATGTCTATCGATGTATACAGTACGCTGTCTCCTTACACTCTCACTGGCAAGGGCAAAATGTTCGTTGCTGAGAAAAAATCAAGGTAAAGACATATTTTCAGTATTTTAAAAGATTTCAAATAAACTCATTCTTGGAAGAATTGACGGAGAAGAGAACAGAGACAATCATGCCTGTAATGGGTAAATAAATTATCTATATTATAAGTCACACTTTTCTTGCTTTATTGAATTTGCACGCAGCGCCAAAACATCTGTTCGCTGTTCCCTTTACGGAAAAGGAAAGTGGCAAAATTGTTTTCGCGTAAAAAAAAAAAAAAAAAAAAAAAAAAAACTGGTCATCATCATCATAACCCTTTCCAACTACTCAAAGACATACCGAGCAAAGGCGAAGCAAACAGTTTGTTTTGTCAAAACCAGCACTTGTCTTAACTCTCGCAAGTTACGAGAGGCAGCAGCAAGTTAAGTTTGAGGCGACACGTTTCCAGAGCAAGTGATAATAATGGCCCAGATGGACGTCACTTCTGAAACCTCTCTCGGACATCAAAGATTTATGTCGTTGCATCTAATAATTATTTTTGTTTGAGAGTGCGTAGTTATTCATTGTGAAAGTTTCTCACAAAGGTGGGGAAGGTGTGTTCTCTCTCTCTCTCTCTCTCTCTCTCTCTCTCTCTCTCTCTCAATCCTATTACATTCCGTCGACGGAAACTCTCCACTGAACCTTGAAATTATGAATCAGATTTCTTCTGCCTGCGATTTTGGCTGTGAATATTCAAAGTTAAAATGCGATGGTTGCGGCAGCCATATATTGGTTAATTAAGCAAATGCATCTCATATGATTTGCACATTCTCATATGCATAAGATTCAGATCATTCACTTGACTAATAAATAAATAAAAAATATTTTTTTGACAACGTTTTATGCCTG
>NC_087200.1:16624565-16627065 GCF_015104395.2 Macrobrachium nipponense | reverse complement strand
CGTACTTTGATTGCATTCACTGACGTATTTCTGCATATCAAAAATAGGGTACATTTATAAAGATTGTAGGCATAGGTTCATAGGCATTTTCTCTCATGACTTTTCGGGCAAAGCTGTGACCATTAACTGCAACTGCTAGACTCCCAAAGCTTGTTGCAAACTTGTTATTTAACAGGGACTATAATTCCCAAACCCATACTCTTGTGATGTTCAACAGCCATATATGCTCTTATGGTACTTCTATTTCCGTTGACGGTCACCTTCCAAGTCCTGATCGGAGCCAGAGGTGTGCTTACTGTCGCTGCTCGAAAAACCAGCGGTTGAATATGCATCTTATGACAGAGTGATTGATGGCCACCCATCTAAGCACTGGCCATCCCCAAAGTTGCATAGTTTAGTGAGAGAGAGACCAGCGTTACAATGAATGTTACGTGAATTTATTTGAATAAATAAAAGGAAATTATCACAGCTAAGACATCAGGTACTACACTGCTTCTGGAATAGGATTAATCAATGATTGTTGAATGTCAGACAACCACTAACCATTTCAAGCTTGGTGTCGCATTCTTGATATTTAGCTCAGCATGTTTTAGACCCTCCGGTAATTTTGGCCGATAAAAGGAAGTACCAGAACTTTTTCAATTTCCTCAACATTCGTCGTAGATACCCGAACACCTGTCATTGGCTTAGCTGAAAGAGGTAGGAATGAAGCCCCGCCCACTTGTTTCTCTGTCTCCAACGTATGAATGGCAGAGTGTACCACGATGTGGATTTTCACATTCTGAATTACCCACAATAACCATTTCCTATTCAGTTGTATGTTTTTTTTATATATCCTGTATTTTTATTTATTACCGTGATAATGGGGTGGTAGGTGGCCAGTTTTGATTATAAGATATTGCAGATGTGGGGAATGAGTATCCTCTGTTAGTATGGTATGGTATGGAGCATTGTCTATTACCAAGACCTATGACTCAGAAGCGATGATAAAAGTAATGATGTGAGCCATCGGAGGAACAATAATGGCCGTTCATCTCCCCATGGTAGTCGCCAATGTTTTTTTTTTTCCCCGGCGAAACAAAGAAATGAATTCTCAACAAATCCTTCCGCAGAATTATACAAGTGTCAGTTTCATAAAAGAATTTTTAAATAATTCAGTCATGTTTCGGTGTATGTATGTTGAAGGAAGCCCTTAAAGACACTATCACTTCCATTCTTAGAGAAATTCTCAGCCGATGGGCTACCTTCTCTGCATTATATGCTGTGAACAGCTGTGAAGCAAATGCACTGCGGATACTTGCAGCTATGGGTGATTTCAGACGTTTGTGGATATCGGACTGCAAAATAAACATGCCGGAAAACCAGTAAAGTACTATGCTTCTGATTTTCCGTTAGTCCACTCATCTGTATTTATATACTATAAATGAACCATGAGGTGATGAAAATCTCTCAGAACACTTCCCCTGGGAGCAATGGGTGGAGTTACTGAAATATTCCCATAGAAAGGGACAAGAATTGATGACTCTATAACGTATACCGTGACTTACAAACGAGAAAGATTTCCGTTAAGATGAACTTAATTTCAAGATATGGACTCACCATCAATAATCCTGGAAAACAAATCAAAATATTGTGTGCCAGTTTCCATAGGTGTTCAAATGAAGAACACAAGTGTTAGGTGGTATACCACATATATATCTCAACACCTGCGTGTTGAGACATATGTTAAAGATGTTTCCCAGCAGTCGGTTAGTGATAACCACCCTTATGATTATCAGTTCATACCAAGTCGCTATAAATGCTTACATCTTTGTCATTTTTAATATCGGTTAATTCTTACATCTTCACAATTTTTAAACATCAGTTGAATCCTACATCTTCGTCATTTTTAAATATCGGTTAAGTCTTTCATGTTCAAGTATCATTTAATATGTTTACCTTTGTCATTTTTAAATGTCGGTTAACTCTTACGCCTTCGTTATAATTCGTCAAAACTGCAATGGAAATATTAACGTGCTAAAACGTTGTAAAATTTGAGGGTCGAGAACAAAGGCGGTAATTAAGGTGAAAATGATCCCAGAAATGCCAAAAGTGCCCTGCGGTTAAGAGGAAATCATTTCCCCTGAGTCTTTGTCCCGCGTGGAAATGACGTCCCTCTCATGTTCATGAAACAGTGTAAAAGAGACTCGTGTTGAATGTATGTGTGAATATATGTGCATGCTTTGCTTTAAGCATACACACACATACACACATAAAGACAGAGAGAGAGAGAGAGAGAGAGAGAGAGAGAGAGAGAGAGAGAGGATTTGTACTGGTGGTTACTTTTACGGAATGAGTATTTTTCACTGGTTTTGGGTCTAACATTTCTTGCATGTTATAATGACACTGATGATAATAGTCTTCCATTCTTTTACCATCTTTGTTAGCGCTAAATTAAGCTTCAGAATTTGTGTCTAACCTTAGCTCTCTCTCTCTCTCTCTCTCTCTCTGCTCTACTCTC
>NC_087200.1:16588970-16621565 GCF_015104395.2 Macrobrachium nipponense | reverse complement strand
TGAATCTGGAAAATATCCCTGGAAAATATCTCCTCATTCCTTGTCACCTGAGGGCCACCCCCCCCCCCCCGGTCCCCCCCCCCCCCGCCAGGCACCACCTCCTCCTTCCTTCTCTCTAGTGCCTATGAAATTGCTCCCAAATGACCTGCAAAGACCTGGACCCGGTAATTGGCTTGGTTATTGTGTTTTGAGATACGAGGTCGATTTATCTTTTATTTTTATTTTTTTCCTGCGGGTGATTTTTTTTCTTCTTTTTTTTTTCTTTTCTTATCCATGACCCTGTGCATAATTATATATATATATATATATATATATATATATTATAATATATATATCTATATATATATTATATATATATATATATATCTTTCAGTTTGTACAATTTCATTACTGATATTACAAATTGCATCAGTAACGGGAACAATAAAGGAGAATTTCTCTCTGGCTCTATTATAAATTCTTGCCTTTGATAATCCTCTAAAGGAGCGTTCTGGTTCTTAAGAAGTTTTCGTTTTGCGAAAATATGAAAATAAATAACTGGAAAACAATGAAATAAAGGGGAATATTTGTAAAAATCAAAAGGTCAAAATCGATATACTACATAATCTTATGTTTAGATATTAAAATATTGATTTCCACAGCCATTGAAATTCGTTGTCTAATCTTATCCATATTATTAGATGTTTCTCTTTCAGCGTAATATTTCGAGAAGGTTCTTGAAATTAGTATTACCCTGAGTGGATAGGTTGCCCTTTCAGAGCAGAATTTGTTCTAGATCCTTATCGCAAGAAATTGAGGCCTTATGGATTGCTGAGAAGTCTCTCTCTCTCTCTCTCTCTCTCTCTCTCTCATATTGTGTGTGTGTGTATATATATATATATATATATATATATATATATATATATATATATATATATATATAGTATATATATATATATATATATATATATGAATAATTATCACATCGAACCGTGATTCATTTTATATATCAATTCAAGCTACAAATGTCCTTTAATATCTAAATTCACTTTACCTCCCAAATGATATATTTTCATATATGTACCGAAGGGGAATTTTTTAATTGATAATAATTTCTTTCGTCCCCCCATGGGATCGAACCACCGTCCCAAGTGGACGGGGACGAAATCAGGACAGTCAGTGACGCTATCCAATCAGCCACAGAGACGCTATAAGTTCATATCGATTCTGACCTTACAAATCACCTCGATCTGGATGCTTCCGTAATTAGAATCGATATGGAACCCCGTCTACCATGTTGGCCAATTCGAGCGTTTGACAGCACGTAGCCTTTTGTTATGAATAATTATCACATCGAACCGTGATCCATTTATATATCAATTCAGCTACAAATGTCCTTTAATATCTAAATTCACTTTACGTCCCAAATGATATATTTTCATATATGTACCGAAGGGGAATTTTTTTAATTGATAATAATTTCGTCCCCCCATGGGATCGAACCACCGTCCAAGTGGACGGGACGAAATCAGGACAGTCAGTGACGGTATCCAATCAGCCAACAGAGACGCTATTAGTTCATCGATTCTGACCTTACAAATCACCCTCGATCTGGATGCTTTCGTAATTAGAATCGATATGGAACCCCGTCTACCATGGTTGGCCAATTCGAGTTTGACAGCACGTAGCCTTTTGTTATGAATAATTATCACATCGAACCGTGATCCATTTATATATCAATTCAAGCTACAAATCCTTTATATCTAAATTCACTTTACCTCCCAAATGATATATTTTCAATATATGTACCGAAGGGGAATTTTTTAATGATAATAATTTCGTCCTTCCCCCATGGGATCGAAACCACCGTCCAAGTGGACGGGGACGAAATCAGGACAGTCAGTGACGCTATCCAATCAGCCACAGAGACGCTATAAGTTCATATCGATTTCTGACCTTACAAATCACCCTCGATCTGGCATGCTTTCGTATTAGAATCGTATTGGAACCCCGTCTACCATGTTGGCCATTCGAGCGTTTGACAGCACGTAGCCTTTTGTTATGAATAATTATCACATCGAACCGTGATCCATTTATATATCAATTCAAGCTACAAATGTCCTTTAATATCTAAATTCCTTTACCTCCCAAATGATATATTTTCATATATGTACCGAAGGGGAATTTTTTAATTGATAATAATTTCGTCTATGGGATCGAACCACCGTCCAAGTGGACGGGGACGAAATCAGGACAGTCAGTGACGCTATCCAATCAGCACAGCGACGCTATAAGTTCATATCGATTCTGACCTTACAAATCACCTCGATCGGATGCTTTCGTAATTAGAATCGATATGGAACCCCCGTCTACCATGTTGGCCATTCGAGCGTTTGACAGCACGTAGCCTTTGTTATGAATAATTATCACATCGAACCGTCCATCCATTTATATATCAATTCAAGCTACAAATGTCCTTTAATATCTAAATTCACTTTAACCTCCCAAATGATATATTTTCATATATTGGACCGAAGGGGAATTTTTAATTGATAAATAATTTCGTCCCCCCATGGGATCGAACCACCGTCCAAGTGGAGGGAGGGGACGAAATCAGGACAGTCAGTGACGCTATCCAATCAAGCCAACAGAGACGCTATAAGTTCATATCGATTCTGACCTTACAAATCACACCCTCGATCTGGAAAAAAAAAAAAAAAATGCTTTCGTAATAGAATCGTATGGAACCCCGTCTACCATGTTGGCCATTCGAGCGTTTGACAGCATAGCCTTTTTGTTATGAATATTTCACATCGAACCGTGATCCTTTATATATCAATTCAAGGTACAAATGTCCTTTAACTATCTAAATTCACTTTACCTCCCAAATTATATATTTTCATATATTGTACCGAAGGGGAACTTTTTTAATTGATATAATTTCGTCCCCCCATGGGATCGAAACCACCGTCCAAGTGGACGGGGACGAAATCAGGACAGTCAGTGACGGTATCCAATCAGCCAACAGAGACGCTATAAGTTCATATCGATTCTGACCTTACAAATCACCCTCGATCTGGATGCTTTCGTAATTAGAATCGATATGGAACCCCGTCTACCATGTTGGCCAATTCGAGCGTTTGACAGCACGTAGCCTTTTGTATGAATAATTTATCACATCGACCGTGATCCATTTATATATCAATTCAAGCTACAAAGGTCCTTTAATATCTAAATTCACTTTACCTCCCAATGATATATTTTTCATATATGTACCGAAGGGGAATTTCTAATTGACTTGGACGTGGTTCGTATCCCATGGGGGGGACGAAATTATATCAATTAAAAAATTCCCCTTCGTACTATATGATATATCATTTGGGAGGTAAAGTGAATTTAGATATTAAAGGACATTTGTAGCTTGAATTGATATATAAATGGATCACTGTTCGATGTGATATTATTCATACAAAAGCTACGTGCTGTCAAACGCTCGAATTGCCAACATGGTAGACGGGGTTCCATATCGATTTCTAATTACGAAAGCATCCAGATCGAGTGTGATTTGTAAGGTCAGAATCGATATAACTTATAGCGTCCTCTGTTGGCTGATTGGATCGCGTCACTGACTGTCCTGATTTCGTCCCCGTCCACTTGGACGGTGGTTCGATCCCATGGGGGGTACGAAATTATTAATCAAATTATTCCCCTTCGGTACATATATGAAAATATAATCATTTGGGAGGTAAAGTGAATTTAATATTAAAGGACATTTGTTAGCTTGAATTGATCTATAAATGGACGGTTTCGATGGATAATTATTCATAACCAAAAGGCTACTGCTTTTCAAACGCTCGAATTGGCCACATGGTAGACGGTATATCGTTCTAATTACGAAAGCTCCAGGATTCGAGGGTGATTTGGTAAGTCGAATCCGATATGAACTTATAGCGTCTCTGTTGGCTATTGGATAGCGTCACTGACTGTCCTGATTTTCCGTCCCCTCTCCCCTTGGACGGTGGTTCGCTCCCATGGGGTGACCGAAATTTTTATTCAATTAAAAAATTCCCCTTCGGTACAATATAATGAAAATATCATTTTGGGACGTAAAGTGAATTTAGATATTAAAGGACATTTGTAGTTGAATTGGGGGGGGGGGGGGGGGGGGGGGGGATATATAAATGGATCACGGTTCGATGTGATAATTATCATAAACAAAAGGCTACGTGCTGTCACGCTTCGAATTGCCAACCTGGTTAAGACGGGGGTTTCCATATCATTTAACTTAAAATTGAAAGCATCCAGATCGAGGGTGATTTGTAAGGTCAGAAACGATATGAACTTATAGCGCTCTGTTGGCTGATTGGATACGTCACTGAACTGCCCTGATTTCGTCCACTCCCCATGGACGGTGGTTGATCCCATTGGGGTGCGGAAAATTATAGCAATTAAAAAATTCCCCCTTTCGGTACCTATATGATATATCATTTGAAGGTAAAGTGAATTTAGACATTAAAGGACTTTGTAGCTTTGAAATTGATATATTAAATGGATACGGGTTCGATGTGATAAATTTTCATAACCAAAAAGGCTACGTGCTGTCAAACGCTCGAATTGGCCACATGGTAGAACGGGGTTCCATATCGATTCTAATTACGAAAGCATCCAGATCGAGGGTGATTTGTAAGGTCGAATCGATATGAACTTATATCGTCTCTGTTGCTGATTGGATAGCGTCACTGACTGTCCTGATTTCGTCCCCGTCCACTTGGACGGTGGTTCGATCCCATGGGGGGACGAAATTATTATCAATTAAAAAATTCCCCTTCGGTACATATATGAAAATATATCTTTGGGAGGTAAAGTGATTTAGATATTAAAGGACATTTGTAGCTTGAATTGATATATAATGGATCACGGTTCGATGTGATAATTATTCATAACAAAAGGCTACGTGCTGTCAAACGCTCGAATTGGCCAACATGGTAGACGGGGTTCCATATCGATTCTAATTACGAAAGCATCCATCGAGGGTGATTTGTAAGGTCAGAATCGATATGAACTTATAGCGTCTCTGTTGGCTGATTGGATAGCGTCACTGACTGTCCTGATTCGTCCCCGTCCACTTGGACGGTGGTTCGATCCCATGGGGGGACGAAATTATTATCAATTAAAAAATTCCCCTTCGGTACATATATAAAAATATATCATTGGGAGGTAAAGTGATTTAGATATTAAAGGACATTTTGTAGCTTGAATTGATATATATATATATATATATATATATATATATATATATATATATATATATATATATATATATATATATGATTATATTAGGCGACGAAACAAAGGAAATTTTCAAACTTTTAGGTGGTTACCAAGGCGAAGGTTACCATTGTTATGGTATTTATATTAGGAAGTAATTTACCGGCTTAGTCTCCGTAACTATTCATCTGAAATTCTCTACGTTGTCGACAACAAAATACCTACAAAGAACTTGGAATTGGTGATATTTGATGAACTGTACATGAAGATTCGTTACCAGATACTCCACCCTTTAATTAAGAAAGATTCACAGTAGCATAAGTCTTTTAAATATATTTAAGAATAGATATATACAGACAGCATTCGGGAATCTGCTCGGTTCGTCGGGAATCTGTTTGACTGAAAAGACGAAGCGAACAGATTCCCGAATGCTCTCTGTAGAGATTTGTTTTTAAATGAATGTATGTACCAGTACATAGCTGTGGATGTGTTTCTCCATTTCCCCATTATCATACCTGGTAGTGAATACTTCCTATCTTGTTGCACCTTTTCATAAGTTCTTATTCCACTCCCAACTGAAGCCTCGCACGACGCTCGGGATATAAAGTTGCCCAGAAATAGAAAACAATCCGGAGAGAAAATCATGTACGACAGACAACTTCCACCACCTGAGCCTCTCTCTCTCTCTCTCTCTCTCTCTCTCTCTCTCTCTCTCTCCTTTCGGACGGCTGTCAAATTGCTCCCAAATGGTGGACTTGGCACGGAAGTGTCCCCGGTTTATTGGGTCCTCAGAACCCGAGTGGTCCCATTCTGCTTCGAGTTTGGTTTTGTTCGAATGGTATACTAAAGTAATAAGACCTAAATAAAATGCAATATCGTGGGTAACTTATGTAAAATTCGGTGATTTCTTTTAGAGGTCATAATAAAAATTATTCTTATCTAGTGTTCGTGTAATGTATTTAGATAATTTGAATCAAAATGTTTGTTAGGTCTTCCATTCTATTAACCACACAGTACACTTTTTGTGAAATGAGTAAGACATTTACAAAGTTATTTCATATTATGTAATAAACTGTGTAATGGAGATGAGCTGTAATGCTGTGCGTTCTATGGGATAGTGATTAATTTCTTTATCTGCTGCCTTAGGTATACGTGGTAACTTAATCTCCTAAAGATATTTTTCGTATAATTCTTGAGCTTGATTTAATTGATCATTTCAAGCATTGAGAGAGAGAGAGAGAGAGAGAGAGAGAGAGAGAGAGAGAGAGAGAAAGATAAGGCATGCTTCGATTTCAATGGTATTTAACCCTGTAACTGACAATTCATTCTTGTATCTTTTTATTATGTGAATATGAAAATTATATCTATGTCGTAGAACACTACTGAGCTTTATCTATACTAGCTGACCTACCCGGCGCTGCCCAGGAAAACTGTGAATGACAGGCTATGGGTGGGGTGAAATTACTTTTTTCTATTAGAAGAGAAAAGTCATCTCGCTGAAAACATAAGCCGGTATCTCTTTCAAAAATAGTAGGACCTTTTTTCATTGTGTGAAATAACCTGTACAGCAAAGTAGAGGAGAATTGTGCAAGGATCTGTCTTCAGCAAACTACACGAATTCGTAGAGGATGCAGTAGACATGAATGTACTGCTAACTCACTACTGTAATATGCTTCAGAAACTTCTCCTCCCTTCCCCCACCCGTAGCCTGTCATTCAGTTTCAACTGCGCAGCGCCGGGTGGGTCAGGCCTATCCAATAGTTTTTGTTTGGTTTAAATCTATCTACCCGTTTAGCCGTGATTTTATAACAGACAAAACAGACGGACATAACGCCCATTATAGTATGGTGCATTTTCACGCTTTATATATTGATAATCAGGGCGACTGTTCTCATTTACCTTTGCAAACGAGATTGAATGTTTCTGAATTACTTTTACTTTTACCTGATTTTATATAACAGTCATTTCGTTGATTAATAAAAAGTTTTTTTAGGAAAGAAGTGAAGCATGTGTTAGTTACATCAAGACTGTAGATGCATACTGACTTATAGTTATGGGACCCAGTCTGCCAACCTCACAGGGTTGCAGAACGAAATAAATCCAAGATGGTGAGCGCAGAAAAGTGGTGAATAGCACAGTGTGAGAAAGAGGTTGGACATGATGCTAATGAGTCTTTTGTATATATATATATATATATATATATATATATATATATATATATAACGTGGCTTGTATTTTGGAAGGTCTTTGGACGGGAGCTTCCATCTGAAAACTCAGGAAAGTTTAAATGTGACGGTAACCATCGCCTTTTCACTGGAGCAACCCCCAATTAGGGAAAACGGATTAATGTTGTATATATATATATATATATATATATATGTATATATATATATATATATATATATATATATATATATATATGTATATATATATAATAATGTGTGTGTGTGTATGTGTATATATATATATATATATATATATATATATATATATATATATATATATATATATATATATATATATATATATATATATATATATATATATATATAGATAGATAGATAGATATATATATATATTATATATATTATATATATATATATATATATATATATATTATATATATACTATATACTATATATATAAGCAGATGATACTAAAGGAAAAATAATAGGCAGAAATTCGTACAGAGTGCTTTCCTCCTTTAATGAGACATTGTCGAGACACAATGAGATACAGTTGAAAACAACGTTACAAGGTAAATAAAAAGATCAAGAATACGAGGTGTTTAATTGTCCAAAAGGTAAAAATCAAAGAGATAATCCAGGATAATCGGAGATCAAGGGTCACAAACTTAAACATAGATTTAACCATAAGAGAAACGGAAGCTTAGCAATACAAAGTCCAAAAACGTGTATAAAACAGGATATATTAATTTTGTTGCTCATATTTATCCACAACTTTTTAAATTTAAACAAACCAAGACTTAAATTTAGAACACTTCCATTATTTGATTTGATGAAACAAGATGCAATGATATTCCTTTTAACTGTGTCGCTACACGGGATTAAGGATCTTGCTTCACTCCAGTTAATAGGATAATCTAAATCTCTCATATGTACGAATAATGCATTAGATATTTGGCCAGTTCCTCCTGAATAATGATGTTTGATTCGTTGTGAAAGTGATATCACTTTTAACAAGGAATTTCACATATGCAGCCAGAAACATCATTAGGAGAATTTTTTATAACTAACTCTTAACAATAATATTACTGAAAACAACATTTAAATTGAAAAGCTTAAAATTCTAGGGATTTCTATAAACCTTTCATCATACGGTAATTGGAGAATGTTATGTTTACTAAATTCAATTTTGTCATCAGTTAGATAAAACGTTTTTCTAGCTCTTTTCCATGCCACATCTATAAATGTCCTTGGGTATTTAAGTTTCAATGCAATATCATAAATAGTTTTAATCTCAGCGTCAATAAACTGCGGCCTACAGACATGCAAAGGCCTTAGGAACATCCCAGAAAAAACAGAAAATGTAACATTTTGATGGTGATTGGAATAATGAACAAAAGTGGTAATGTTAGTTGATTTTCGAAAGACTGAAAAGGTGAAATGTCTATCATTTCTATGGACTGTTACTTCAAGAAAGTTCAAAATACAAATTTTCTATTCCTATACCGTAAATTTTATAGAAGGATTAAATTATTGATCTTAATCCCCGAGACTTTCGTGAACTGGCCAAATACAGAAAATATCATCCGCATACCTAAACCATATAAATTTTTGGCAAAAATTATTGGTAAGAGTTTTTGTCTCAAAAAATTCCATGTAAATATTGCTAAGGACAAGAGATAAGGGATTGCTCATAGCCATGCCAAAATTTTGGGCAAGAAATTCACCATTAAAACAAAATTTGCTATTTTTGATGCATAATCGTACAAGACTAATGAGGTTGCTACAGTAAAAGGAATATCATAACGTTCTAATTCTTCCTTCAAAAGTTCAAGTAAACCATCCACAGGCATTTTTGTAAATAAAGAGGCAACGTCAAAACTAGCCATATTAAAATCAGAATTAAAATTTAAACTCTTCAGTTTGTTTATCAAGTTAACGTTTTTTTTATTCGTGTTAGAAATGTTTCCTGCCAAAGGTGTAAGAATTTTTACAAGCCATTTAGATAAATTATACGTAACTGAGCCTACTGAACTAATGATTAGTCTGATAGGGTTATTGATTTTGTGTGTCTTGACTAAACCATACATATAAGGTAGGGAGGAGCAGCAATGCGGCGTAAACTGTTTAATTATATTGTCTGTTAAGCATATGGGTGTATATATATATATATATATATATATATATATATATATATATATATATATATATATATATATATATATATATATATATATATATATATATATATATATATATATATATATATATAATATATATATATATATATATATATATATATATATATATATATATATATATATATATATATATATATATATATATATATATATATATATATATATGTATATATATACGTGTGTGTGTGTGTGTAAATATATTCATTCAGTGACAGAAATGAGAAGCCACTGGTGGAAGGTTATCTGAAGATCTCGAAAAATTTCGCAACGTAAACTACTTACATTTGTTAAAAGCATTTGCATCTCATAAATCTTCATCTTCATTATCTCCTGTCTCTGTCAATTAAATAAGTAAATTAAGGTCCTCCGGAATCTTACGAATGATATGACGAAATAAGCGAGACCTCGTGAAATATGTAAATGACGTCAGTTACTGGCGCCTGAATCTCGACGTTCCGTTGTGGCATCTTAGTGACACATACCCGGGGCACCGTAAAGCTTTATGCAGGTGACGTACATTGGACTGTTAAGGATCCTATGACTGTGTTTACTTTCTCTCGCAGTTCTCCTGACCAGACAAGCTATGTCTTAATGCCATCTAGTGGGCAGGCATATTTTTTTTTTCCCCGCCTTTCTTAAAAGACATTCCTCGCTGTTATTTCTGATTATCTCTAGGATTTAAGTCTTGCACGGTTGTCTCTGAAATACAATATTTAGACTGAAAAAATTCAGCTAATTGATCACGTGTCGTGCAAAGGCACAATAGAAGTGAAAATGAATTTTACCAGATGTTTCTCAGTGTGCGTGTAACCAAAAAAATAAATAAATAAAAATAACTGCATTTTAATATTTTTCAAAAATGCAATGCGCCATACTCGTACGTGCATTCGCTTATGTCATATACAAACATGGTTATGGATAGCTGGGAAATATATGGATATATCTGAGCTCCTGTATTTTGCAGTAATCCTTGCAGCCTTAGTCAGGGACATTTCGCAGAGGCATTAGAAAATTTTACCCGCACATCATGAATACGAAACTACTCATGACAGAGTATTCATTTATACAAGGACGTAATTACATGCTAATAAATAGACAAATCAATCCCTTTCCCACTGAACGTATCGGGCGAAATTAAACTGGTTTTCGAGCTGTTGACTGCAGCTTATTAAGACAAATGGATTTCGGTTCAGTCATCAATATAATCAATGTGAAATTTATGACCGACCTATTTATAATCAGTGCTGTAGAAGATATTTTTTAAAACAGACTCTTTGAAGTTTTGGTAACCTAATTCAAGGCCATTCTAAACATTGATCAAAGAGGAAGGGAGACTTAAATTTTTTATGTTGTTCATCTGAAAAGATTTGCTTAGAGTAATGCCACTGGTTCTACGTTCAGGTGGTTGAGTATGTCCAGGTTACTTGTGGCATCTGACCAGATACAAGAAAGTAATATTCTTTGCTCTGGTTGTAGAGGGTCAGCCAAGGGGTTATCGTGGCAACATTATTCCGAAAATTCATTTCATAGTTATTAACTATTCGCCCATTCGCTTCATGCTATATTACGTATCACAGGACGTATGATGTAGAATACATAATTTCCTCATGAAAACTAAATTTCTCTTCAGACACTGGCGAATTCTGGTGCGGTTCTCCGTTAAGTCTTCCATTTACAGGACTAACACACAGACACACACATGTACATATATATATATATATATATATATATATATATATATATATATATATATATATATATATATATATATATATATATAGTTATATATATATATATATATATATATATATATAGATATATATAATATAATATATATATATATATATATATATATATATATATATATATATATATATATATATATATATATATATATGAAGCATTTGTGAGGTCCACCCACTTATAGTTTAATGCAGATTTAAAAGTCCCTCCTATCCACAAACAGATAGAGAGAGAGAGAGAGAGAGAGAGAGAGAGAGAGAGAGAGAGAGAGAGAGAGACTTCCATAACTTCGACAACATTATTTTCCATCGAGCAAAAATGCGGCAAAAAAAAAAAAAAAAAAAAAAAAAAAGCTAACTTTAGCGCTGGTGTTCTTTATGATCGAAGACTATTCAGTTCCGTGAGAAATTCAGCGCCAGAGGAGAGGACAGCTCTAATGCTTAAGAGGTTATCCTTAATACACTTTTCCAGCCTCGATTTTGACAGCACTTTCCTCCAAAAGTAAAGGGAGTTCCCGTTACTGTCGGTTTATTATTTTCTGTTAATGTAGTGTTGTGGATGTCTCCGTGGAAATATTTTGGGTGTTGATGTCCGCAAGCTGGAGAGAGGTTGATGTTTATATCTAAATTTTTGGTAATTTACTTCATTTTTGGTCGTTGTCTGTCCTTTCACTTTTCAAACAAGGAAATTATATTAAGGTGAATTTTGCACTGAATTTATTCCTTATAAACAGCAATAATTACCAGTTCCAATTATTGTGTGAACTGAATGGAAGGAATAATGAAAAGTCTTTTAGTCTTTATTATAAAGTTAAGTTTAGAAAAATATTGTTACTGTAAAAGTTGGTTTTAAGACCTATACTTTTCACAAATTTCTTTGGAAATGGGGATCAAGTTATTCATTCCAAGGCTGATGATTTTATTATTCTATGATTTTTTTTATCATAAAACTTGACTCACTTATAATAGATTCCACCATATATCAATAGAACATACTAAGTTTTTGGCGCCTGGCCATTTTGTAGCATAACTTTCCTTAAAGGGAAAGAATATTGGCACTGTTATCTAGTGTATGTTCTGCATTCTTTCCTTATCGTTAAGTCGTATTTTTTAATTATTTTCAAATTGGGTTTAATATATTCACCCATCAGTATTGTGAAGAGAGTTCCTGGGTCGTGACTTTTCCTTTTTATTACTGTTAATAATAAATACAACATAAGCAGTAAGGTTTTCAAGCAACTGGGGAAAGTATAATAATAATTTTTTTTAAAGCACTCAGTGCACCGTCTAAGACAATACCTTGATATTGACTTTCCAACCTTTATTCAATGTCATGTCAGGAGTACATTGAGTCATTCCACTAAAATCTTCAACTGTTCAGTCCTTAAAAGTCGTGTAATCATTGCAATGCAGTGTGACTGGATAAAAAGAAAAGTTTCACTTGAAATGTTGACTCCATATTTTATGGGATTATTTAACAATGATTTATTGTAAATCCTTGATTTTTTAAATCAATATTTGAGCGGTGTGAATGCAAGTCATATTGATTTAAGGAAATTTTCCCTAATTGTTCGTAGACATGTTTAAAATATACGAGAATTATAATTATTATTATATTATTATTAGCATTATTGTTACTATTATTTCATTGGAAGAAACCCACGGGGCCATTGACTTCAAATTCAAGCTTCCAAAGAATGTTGGTTCGAACTTCCCACCGCAGACCCCACACTGCAGCAGTAACTGATCGTGATAGAGAGCCAGTGATTTATCATCGCCCCTGAGGGAGACTCGAACTCGTGACATCTGAGCGGCTAAAGGGATTATATATCAGTTAGATTAAAAAAAAGAAACGCATTTCTTCATCGCCTCAAGTGCATGTCAACCTCCCATTCATTATCTCTTTCGTGTCTCTCAGCGGACGAAGTCACGGAATCAACACCTACATGAGCGCCTCAGTGGCGTGGTCGGTATGGTCTTGGTCTGCCACCTCGGTGGCCGCGAGTTCAATTCTCGGGCATTTCACTGAGGGGCAAGGGATGTGTATTTCTGGTGATAGAAGTTCACTCTCGACGTGGTTCGGAAGTCACGTAAAGCCGTTGGTCCCGTTGCTGGATAACCACTGGTTCCATGTAGCGTAAAAAACACCATACAAACAAACAATACCCCTCGGTATGGTCTTGGCCTGACACCTCGGTGGCCGCGAGTTCAATTCTCGGGCATTCCATTGAGGGGTCAGAGATGTGTATTTCTGGTGATAGGAGTTCACTCTCGACGTGGTTCGGAATTCACGTAAAGCCGTTGGTCCTGTTGCTGAATAACCACTGGTTCCATGTAGCGTAAAAACACCATGCAAACAAATAATACCCACATGAAAAATGGCTCTACTTCTCAGGAGGGTATTTAGGTGAGGTGGCTAATGAACAATATATAATGCCCGGAGACTTTCGGCTGTGACCCAGACTTTCCCAATTTCGACTTTCTTTTATCCAGTCGAATTTGTCCTTCACTGCAGCCTTCATTTGATACTGGCCTGTTTCATGGGCCCGTGGGCATTATTTATTGTTTTAGAGTTTACTAGACTGGGGATTAATTTAAGAAAAGTTTTCGTAGGTCATAAAATTAGTATTTTCTCTTGGAAAAAAGTACTCGTTTTCAGTATTCATGAACTAATTTTTATCATTTATGTTGACAAGGTTCGTTAATAATAATTTATTTTGAAAATACTACAAGAAATTTCCCTTATAAAAATTATGTTCTACATATTCATTTTAGCTTCTAAGAGAAGCTCAACTTTTGCTTTCATATATCAAAATCATATAAAAAGAGAGTCTGTAATTTAATCTGCGAACTTGTATAGGAGAACTAAATTGGCTTTGCGATGTCCTGTCATATATGAAAATTGCAAATTTGGCCAGAACACATTTTCATTTTTAAAAGACCTTTTGTTCTGTGGAAGCTCACAACCCACTTTCGTTCGCGGGGATTCGTATACCAACTTACTCGTAACAATCCGCTCTTCTTTATGAAATTCGCGCAAAAACCCTTTTGTGTATATGTATATGTAATATATATATATATATATATATATATATATATATATATATTAATATATATATATATATATATATATATATATATATATATATAAACACACACCCACACGCACACACACACACACACACACACACATATATATATATACTATATATATATATATTATATATATTATATATATATATATATTATATATATATATAATCCAAGGCGGGTCAGGGAAAGGCACTATCCATATGCATTTTATTAAAATATATGCCGACGTTTCACAACTCCTCATAGTTGCATTTTCCAGGCTGCAAACAAGCGAACATGGCGATCAATAAACTAATAAAATCCGAATTACATATTATAATTACGTTTAAAACATTCAGAATATAATTAATAAACATTTACTTAAAGAACAAGCAAATGGCTGTTGACAAACCTACCCGAAGAAGGAAGTTAAAAACATACTAGTCGTATAGAGTTACAACAAGAGAGAGAGAGAGAGAGAGAGAGAGAGAGAGAGAGAGAGAGAGAGAGAGAATAACAAACATACAGACAGAGAAAAACAGCTCAACAAGACCATCAGGCAATAAACAATTGTGTGGATGACGTTTGGGAGTTTAACGGTGGTACAGTCAATTTGATAATAATAGATTCCAGTATTGTTAAGTCGTTTTCTTTTTGTACCTGTCCTACTATTGAAAAATCTTTATTGTCTATATAGGTTTTACATATTTTTGAATGATTTTTGATATTAGATTGTTCAGGGCTAGACAATCTACTCCCAGTTCTGAAGCTGACCCCTCTGTGAGCATCAATGCGCACTCGCAACAGCCTCTTTGTACATCCGACATAGATCCCCTGACTACATCTGGGGCACTTGTACTTATATATAACGTTGGATGTAAACAAAGGACCGAGCTTGTCTTTGAACTTGAAGAGTGAGCCAACTGTTCGGGGATTCTTCGGAATGAGTTTCAGGTTGAGGGCCGGTAATTCCTTTTGAATGATCGTTAGAAATTTCTTCCTGAAAGTGTCATCTTGTATGTAGGGGAACGCCGCGTACAAATTCATTTTAGGGACAGTGTGATATAGAGGAGGTGGCGTCATCTTCTTATTCAACATATTATTTAACTGTCTGAAGAATAGTTTTGATGGAAAACAGTTGTTCCTGAAATAGTTTGAAAGAGTTGTTATTTCTTCATGAAAGGTCAGCCAATTAGATGACAGAGTAAAAGCCCTGTGGAGGAGGGTAGAAACAGCGTTTAATTTAAAATTGAAATAACACGAGCTATAAAAATTCATTCCTAAACCCGTAAATGTGCCTTTACGGTATATACCCGTGTGGAATCCTACCGAGTTCTTGGAAACAAGAACATCCAAAAATGGGAGTTTACCATTAGATTCTTTTTCTAGCGTAAATTTTATGTTGGGGTGTTGGGTATTGACAAAGTCCAAGAAAGAATCTGGATTAAAATCTTGTTTAAATAGGACAAACGTGTCATCAACATAACGTTTATAAAATAAAGGGAGGAAGGATAAGGGGCAGGTATCCATTATGTGCTCTTCCAGAGAGTTCATAAAAATGTTACAATCTTGCCAAATTCCTAGTACCTATTCTAGAACCATTAACTAAGGGCCCTTACACCTTAACGTGTTCTGCCGACTTCAAGGATGAAATTATCAAACAGGACTCCGACTTATTCATGGTTAGCCTGGACGTTGAATCCTTGTTCACCAACGTCCCTGTGGGGGAAACCATTCAGATTATTTTAAATAAGCTTTTTCCTGATGACGATGCTTTATTTCATAATTTCAGCAAGAATCTTTTTAAACAGTTTTTAGAGCTGACCGTGCTGGACACAGCCTTCATTTTCAATGGAGTTCTGTACAAACAGGTGGAGGGAATGGCCATGGGAAGTCCTTTGGGACCTACGTTCGCAAACATTTTTATGAACTCTCTGGAAGAGCACATAATGGATACCTGCCCCTTATCCTTCCTCCCTTTATTTTATAAACGTTATGTTGATGACACGTTTGTCCTATTTAAACAAGATTTTAATCCAGATTCTTTCTTGGACTTTGTCAATACCCAACACCCCAACATAAAATTTACGCTAGAAAAAGAATCTAATGGTAAACTCCCATTTTTGGATGTTCTTGTTTCCAAGAACTCGGTAGGATTCCACACGGGTATATACCGTATAGGCACATTTACGGGTTTAGGGATGAATTTTTATAGCTCGTGTTATTTCAATTTTAAATTAAACGCTGTTTCTACCCTCCTCCACAGGGCTTTTACTCTGTCATCTAATTGGCTGACCTTTCATGAAGAAATAACAACTCTTTCAAACTATTTAAGGAACAACTGTTTTCCATCAAAACTAGTTCTTCAGACAGTTAAATATGTTGAATAAGATGTAGCCACCTCCTCTATATCACACTGTCCCTAAAATGAATTTGTACGCGGCATTCCCCTTCATACAAGATGACACTTTCAGGAAGAAATTTCTAACGATCATTCAAAAGGAATTACCGGCCCTCAACCTGAAACTCATTCCGAAGAATCCCCGAACAGTTGGCTCACTCTTCAAGTTCAAAGACAAGCTCGGTCCTTTGTTTACATCCACTTATATATAAAGTACAAGTGCCCCAGATGTAGTCAGGGGATCTATGTCGGATGTACAAAGAGCTGTTTGCGAGTGCGCATTGATGCTCACAGAGGGTCAGCTTCAGAACTGGGAGTAGATTGTCTAGCCCTGAACAATCTAATATCAAAAATCATTCAAAAAATATGTAAAACCTATATAGACAATAAAGATTTTCAATAGTAGAGACAGGTACAAAAAGAAACGACTTAACAATACTGGAATCTATTATATCAAATTGACTGTACCACCGTTTAAACTCCCAAACGTCATCCACACAATTGTTTATTGCATGATGATCTTGTTGAGCTGTTTTCTCTCTGTCTGTATGTTTGTTATTCTCTCTCTCTCTCTCTCTCTCTCTCTCTCTCTCTCTCTCTCTCTCTTGTCGTAACTCTATACGACTAGTATGTTTTTAACTTCCTTCTGGGTAGGTTGTCACAGCCATTTGCTTGTTCTTTAAGTAAATGTTTTATTAATTATATTCTGAATGTTTTAACGTAATTATAATATGTAATTCGGATTTTATTAGTTTATTGATCGCCATGTTCGCTTGTTTGCAGCCTGGAAAAATGCAACTATGTGGAGTTGTGAAACGTCGGCATATGATTTTAATAAAATGCATATGGTTAGTGCCTTTCCCTGACCCGCCTTGGATTGTTCTTCGAGCTGTTGCTCCGGAAATTGGAGTTATATATATATATATATATATATATATATATATATATATATATATATATATATATATATATATATATATATAACTCCAATTTCGGAGCACCAGCTCGAAGAACAATCTAAGGCGTGTCAGGGAAAGGCACTATCCATATATATATATATACAATAATATATATATCTATATATATATATATATTATATATATATATATATATATATATATATATATATATATATACATATACATATTATATATATATATATATATATATATATATATATATAATATGACTGGTAAAAAATGTTCTGTTACAACAGAATTCCATCTAATAAAAGGAACCCATAAAAACACCAAAATATAGAGAGAAAAGTACTATATTTCAGAGACTGCTATCTCTCTCTTCAGGTATATGAATGAGAAAGGTTTACAGAAAAGGTGGTATTTATACCAAGAGATCCTTCCACAACTAAGCCAATTTAGGTCACCCCCGCTGATAATCTTCCTTTAATCTTCTTCAGCGTTGGTTGAATGAAAACTTCGTCGATCCGATCACATCTGAAATCCACGCTCCTTTTGAGATGTTCATTACCTGCCTCTCTTTTATAAAGGCCGATTCCATCATTTGACTCTTGTACTGGCAGTTTGCTGCTATAAAATTATACGTGACAAATTCCAGTTTATTCTATGGTTATGTTCATTTATATGGTTGAAAATAGCTGAGTTCTGTTGTCCATACCTAACTGACCGTTTGTGTTGTATTAATCTCTGGGGAAGTGATTTTCCTGTAAATCCGATATAAGATTGTCACAGTCCTGGCATGGGATCTGGTAAACCCCAGTGTCCTTGGGCGATGTCTTTTGTTGGACGTTAATCAGGGATTTAGCTAAGGTGTTCGGGTAAGTAAATGCAAAAGGGTTAGATTTTCCAAGGGTCTGAGTCACCTTTGTAATCTTGTCCAGGTGGGGAATTTTTATTTTGTTGTTGGGTGTATCTCTGGTCTTGTCTTTCGGGGTCGTAGAAATTGCGTTTGCTTTGTGAATTGCTTTCTCAATTATATGGTCAGGATACTTTAAAGATGAAAGTTGCTTACGAATTAGTTCGAATTCTTTTTTCAGGAAATCTGGGGAACAAATTCGTAAGGCTCTTAAGAACAGATTGCTGGCTACACCTATCTTGATAGCAATGTCATGATAGCTAAAGTAGTGAATGTATGAAAGTGAGAAACTTGTTTTGGTTTTCTGTATATGGTAAATTTGTATTCTGTCGTGTCTCTGATTACTAAAACATCAAGAAAAGGAATTTTGTTGTCTGTTTCCCATTCAACTTTAAATTTGATGCTGGGCACTAATGCGTTTAATTTTGAAAGGAATTCATTAAAATTGCCCCACCTATTACCCCAAAATGTTAGAATATCATCAACATATCTCATCCAAAGCATGTTTTGGGTTTTTATTGCATTTATTACTGTAGTTTCAAAGTATTCCATGTACAGATTGGCTAAAACAGGGCTTAAAGGACTACCCATACTACACCCGAATTTTTGCTTGTAGAATGATTCCCCGAATGAAAATACGTTATTAGAAGCACATAATTCAACTAACTTTATTATTTTGTCAAGCGCCAATGGGAAATAATCTGAATAGGGGGATAATTATTCCCTAAAAAACTGAAGAACGTCCTGTACTGGTACTTTTGTGAATAGGGAATCTACATCAAGGCTTAAAAGTTTTTTATGTTGTGAAGTGGTATATGTGCTTCTCTGAATTTGTGACAAAAATCTTTCGAACTAGTTGGTAAGCAACTTTCGTCTTTAAAGTATCCTGACCATATAATTGAGAAAGCAATTCACAAAGCAAACGCAATTTTCTACCGACCCCCGAAAGACAAGACCAGAGATACACCCAACAACAAAATAAAAATTCCCCACCTGGACAAGATTACAAAGGTGACTCAGACCCTTGGAAAATCTAACCCTTTTGCATTTACTTACCCGAACACCTTAGCTAAATCCCTGATTAACGTCCAACAAAAGACATCGCCCAAGGACACTGGGGTTTACCAGATCCCATGCCAGGACTGTGACCAATCTTATATCGGATTTACAGGAAAATCACTTCCCCAGAGGTTAATACAACACAAACGGTCAGTTAAGTATGGACAACAGAACTCAGCTTTTTTCAACCATATAATGAACATAACCATAGAATAAACTGGTATTTGCCACGTATAATTTATAGCAGCAACTGCCGGTACAAGAGTCAAATGATGGAATCGGCCTTAATAAAAGAGAGGCAGGTAATGAACATCTCAAAAGGAGCGTGGATTTCAGATGTGATCGACGAAGTTTTCATTCAACCAACGCTGGAGAAGATTAAAGGAAGATTATCAGCGGGGGTGACCTAAATTGGCTTAGTTGTGGAAGGATCTCTTGGTATAAATACCACCTTTTCTGTAAACCTTTCTCATTCATATACCTGAAGAGAGAGACAGCAGTCTCTGAAATATAGTACTTTTCTCTCTATATTTTGGTGTTTTTATGGGTTCCTTTTATTATATATATATATATATATATATATATATATATATATATATATATATATATATATATAATATATATATATATATAATATATATATATATATATATATATATATAATATATATATATATATATATATATATATATATATATATATATATATATATATATATATATTCATGTATATATATTGGAGAGGGAGCGAGAGAGGTAAAGTAGCCAGTGTTATACCCAACTATAATTTAACGGTAATATTAACCCTGGCACTTACCTTAAGAACCTGCAACCGGCATCTCTGCTATCTTTCCATTGTCATTACATTGAGGCTAAACCAAACTCCAAAATATAAAAAGAAGAACCTGTATTTCCCCAAAAGCTAATGATAAAAAAGAGAAAAAATAATTGAAAAACCCAAGACATGAAGTGTAGTCACTCCTGGCAAAAGAAATCATCTCAAATGAATGCCACTACATCTCCCAATGAGACATATTAATTCACACAATTATCTCTATTTACCCCACTACCTGATATGTAAAAGAGTTAGTAAAAAAAAGTCAAGATTCCCATGATATGTAAAAAACTGAATCCATCTGAGGGAAAGAAATCATAATCTTCAGAAATCAATAATAAAAATGGGAGAAATAAAAAAAAAAAGACTTATTAGAAACAATTGTCTTCCACCAAAAACATAGCTTTAAACAGTGCACATGGACAATGTTGAATGGTCAATAAAACGTCTCTTCACTCTTCACCTTTGCATGGATCTCTGTGCATCATACCTCCGGCTCGACTCACTAATTGCCACTTCTGCTGATCTGCTAATAACCGGCTTTCGATTCGCTGTCGGAATACATTTGCACGCACCCTGATGGGCGTACAAACTGGCGCACGCGAATGTTCTCACAGTTCTGTTGACATTCTTTTGTGACGTAACGATCAGGTGACGCTTTGCGCTGGTCTAGTCACACAACTTGAGCAAGTGTGCTCTCTTGTCTTGCGATTTGATGATCTGTTTCACCTCCGTCGGCATCTTCTGATCATTCCTCCAAAATATTCGCTGATCAACCGGTTGACACTTACAGTGTCTTTTTCGAAAAAAATCCATTCTCTTTTCGACCGAGTTCGTTGCTCCCTACATTCACATTCTTTAACCACCCTTGAAGGGCAGGATATATATATATAGGTATATATATATATATATATATATATATATATATATATATATATATATATATATATATATATGTATATATATAAATATATAGATATATATATAAATATATATATATATATATATATATATATATATATATATATATATATATATATATATATATATATATATATATATATATATATATATATATATATATATATATAATATATATATATATATATATATATATATATATATATATATATATATATTATCATATTATATATATATAAAGCGAGAGAGAGAGAGAGAGAGAGAGAGAGAGAGAGAGAGACCAGACCAGTAATATACTCAGTAATGATTTAACTGAAGTGTAGAAATAGTGAATTATTAATACCGGAGGCGTACTTCGCTGGGAGGAATCAACCTCATGGTAAGTGGAATACTTCGGCAGGAAATACCTCAATGTTCCCAAATCAAAACCTAAAGTGAGGGCCTCAGTGGCGTGGTCGGTATGGTATTGGCCTCCCACCTCGGTGGCCGCGAGTTCGATTCTCGGGCATTCCATTGAGGGGTTGGAGATGCGTATTTCTGGTGATAGAAGTTCACTCTCGACGTGGTTTGGAAGTCACGTAAAGCCATTGGTCCCATTGCTGAATAACCACTGGTTCCATGCAACGTAAAACATTCATACATACAAAAACATACAAACAAAACCTAAAGTTCATCTTAGGTTACGAATTTTCCAGAATTTTCTTAAACGTAAATAGTACAGGAGCTCTGTCCACTTTGTTGTTGTACATCACCTTATATGCTTTACAAATAAATGACTGTCCATAGCTTTGGAATCTTTCAATTTCATCTTATTTTTCTGAGAGTAGCACTGCAATTTCAAGCAAATATATTTATATATATATATATATATATATATATATATATATATATATATATATATATATATATATATATGGGATAGCTAAATACATTAAAAAGAGATGATTCCTTTGTTAAAAGAAACTGGAACAAAAATCCATATGAATGTCATCGTGAAAAGAGAGAGAATCTTGGAAGGCCTGAAGTCCTTTCTCAGGAATCAAAAGAAATAGCTGAGGTAGTGGGTAGACCAAGAAAGTCTTTATGTAAATTGGTGCTTGAACTAGAAACAAAACGGTTAAAGAAGAGAAGTTATAGTGATGTATATTGTGAGTTGAAAAAATCTGGTATCAAGCCATTTTATGTTATTAGCAACCCCAACATCACTCAGCAACATGTTGCTGCATCAGATGAATTCTTCTTTTACACAGTCAGGAAGCCAAATCATAAAAATGACATCATTTGGGGTTCAAAGTTGGATGATATCAGCGATGACGTGCGCTAACGCCAAATTGTGAAATTTCCTGAATGTTTGGGAATTTTTCTCATTTTCACAGCCAAATGGTTAATGTGGATCATCAAAGAAAAAGGACATTCGTGGAATGGTGAATACTTCAATAAACTGTGCTTGCTGTTGGAGTATTTCCTTTCCTCAAAGATCCTGAAAATGTGTTATCTGTTGAAGAAGTCACATTTTTGCGTGATAAGGCACCAGGTTTCAAGGCTCTTCAGACACAGGAGCTGCTTCATAACAGTGGTACTGATTTCTTCTCGTCAGGTGAATTTCCAGGTAGCTCCCCTGACCTTAAATGTGTGTGAAAACATTGGCAGTATCTTAAAGGATCGTGTTGAAGTGCGCACAGTGAAGTATGATGGTATACCAAGCCTCGACGACCTGCGAAGAGAGGTGACCGAAGTGCTCAGGGAAATGGAGTTTGAGTCTCAGCTTTTTAGCGATTTGGTGAAACCATACCCCACAAGAATGAAGACTGTGGTACAGGCAGATGGAGGATACACACAATATTAAATACTCAGAGAGAAACTTAAATAAATACCTGTTCTGAATTACATTTGTTTTTGCCCATATCAATTTTAGTTTATGCTGTAGAGGGGGCCCTCTAACTTCGAAACACCCTGTATATATATTTGTGTGTGTCTGTGTGTATGCATCTTTATACACACATACGTACATGCATACATGTATATATATATATATATATATATATATATATATATATATATATATATATATATATATATATATATATATTTATATGTATATATAATCTTTATCAACTTAATAACTGAGTTTTTAAAATGTCCAAAATGAAGCCCATTTCGCGTACAAAAAAAAAAAAAAAAAAAAAAAAAAAAAACCCCTCCCCCCCCCTAAAAAAAAAAATGCCCTTTCGTGCAATGAAGCGAAATTCCTTCTGAAATCCCAGTATCTATTCAGATAATTCGCTTCTTGGGAAAGTAATCATATCTCTCGCGAAAAAGTCTTGACGGACACTCCAGTTCTTAGTTCTTTCAAAGGAAAGGGAACACGCGAAAGAAAGATTATGCTAACTTAATGCGATACTTAAGCCTTCCGTCCACTCGCTTATCAAGGGATCAAGGAAACAGGACTGAAGTGCCTCGCTTTTATTTGAAATCCCCATCATTGCTCGGGGTCATTTTCTCTAAGACTCTTCTCAGCTTAGCATGTGTTTTCTGGATTATGAAGCAGCAAAAGTCAGAGAGAGAGAGAGAGAGAGAGAGAGAGAGAGAGAGAGAGAGAGAGATTCTTTTCGGCTTAACCTGCTCTCTTTGGATTAAGAATTAACACAAATCAAGGGAAAGAGAGAGAGAGAGATTCTTGTCAGCTTAACCTACGTTTTTGTGTTATGGAATAGTAAAAGTCAGAGAGAGAGAGAGAGTAATATCCAAATATCTGCATACTGTCATATTTGTGTAAACAATCAAGAAAGAACCATTGGATTAACTGAAGTCACGTTTTGAAGTCTATCAACAAAAATTACTTTGGAAAAAACTGGATATTTAGAGACACAGGGAGCGTATGACCCAGATCGATGAAAGGAAGAAATGCAAGGCTAAAATACAGAGGTTTTGTTGATGAACTTCCTTTTGTATTCTTAAAATAACTATTAACTAAAAAGGAAAATAATCGAACTTTGTCAATGTGATGTTATCAAAATTAATACCACACATGGAACTGATATTCTCTCTCTCTCTCTCTCTCTCTCTCTCTCTCTCTCTCTCCCTAAGCCGGGAATAACTTTTGGCTATCAAGCAGTTAGTGAGGATGAGGAGGGGAGATTTGGTACAATCGATTTATCTCCTCTTAGTTTGTAGAAAGCCTGCTTCCTTTTTCCTCACCTTACACTGGCACGCGTGGATAAGAAACGAGTTTTTTTTTATTTATCTATCTAAAGATAATTTCATCTATATTATTTGCTTTAAATCGTTCTCGAGTTCCAATAAAAATTCCCCTTTATTTGCTCCAGTAGTACTAAACGTTGTCATTATCATTTCCTTGGTAAGTTTCATTTATTTAATGTTATTTTATTTTTCCTTTGCTGGTCACCGAGTAACATGATCCGCGATGCTTAATTCAGCTGGTTAACTCTATTACAAGAAATAGGCATTGGCCTGTCTTTTGGTTTTCTTATGGGTCTTGTGCAGGCTTGAATAACGATTTCGTCAGCGTTCAGTTCGAACTAACCAGGTTCCTCTGCTGTGTTGGCTACTACTTCAGTTGGTCTCTAAAACAATGTTTTTACTCTGCTTAATTACCCTCCTTTTGTCTTCTACATACTGTGCAAACGTATAATGACATGCTCTCACATAATTAAGGTTTGCTTCTGTTCTTTACCTTACTCAGTGAATCTTCAAAATGTGAAACCATTTCAAAAATGTTCGGATGAAGCTTTTCGGAAAAGTATGTAGAAAGGACCATGTAATGGTGCGGTTGAATATCCAAGTGTCAAAAGTGAGTGATGTCATGGCAGCTTCACTGTAGACAATTTCATTTCCCTTTTACAGAGCTCTTTTAAATAGGCATTGTTATTTTTCTGAATTCTGGATAACGACTGAGAATATTTGAGATATTTGTAAGTGGCCTTTTGATTCTCGAACGTGGATTCTACTCATCCAGAGTGACTGCCTCCTTAATGGTTTGCAAACTGTAAAGAAGGAGTGAAAGATGGGAGTAGGAGCAAGAGTTCACATTCCTGAAGGAGGTTTGCACCAAGAAGCTGTGAAGACTGGAAGATCACCAGTTCAAGCCCTGTTGCGAGAATACATCCCAACAAAATATATCCAGAGAATATCGGTGTTTCTTTCCCAAGCGCTTTCCGTGAAGCCAGTCGCTTATGAAGAATTTAAACCTAGTCATGTTATGCTTCTGTGACCTCATCGGATTTACGGTAACGCATCTTGCTGAAATTCTTGAATTGGAAAAAAAAAAAACGTTTTCATAGTAAGAAAACCAAAATGGAAACATTTTCGGGACTGCAAACAATGCACAGATATTTCCTAATGGACAGATATCATGTGCATAACTCAAAGGTTGTTCTCACGAAAAGGGACAAGATTATGAACAAATAAATTTGAGAGGGAGTGTAATGTAATGAAACTGGAGAGAGAGAGAAGAGAGAGAGAGAGAGAGAGAGAGAGAGAGAGAGAGAGAGAGATTGTTGATACAGCAGTTATCTATACCAACTAACGCGCTGGGCCTCTTTTATTTAAATGACTAACAATCTACTTTTTATTGAGCAAAACACACTGCTTTTATTCAAAAACCTCTCTCTCTCTCTCTCTCTCTCTCTCTCTCTCTCTCTCTCTCATATGAAAATGATTCTGTAAGGGTGATAAAGATATACTGTCATATCATTCAAATGTGAAGATACATGATTGTAATTAATCCCTTTTCCTCTTATCAAGAAGATAATTTCTTAGCAAATTTCCTTTGCTCAAATGTCAAGAAAAGACTCTGTGTTTCTATTGTGGACATGTTAACCCCTTTATCGGATAGCCTAATTAAGACTTGGAGAAGTGATGAAATGTAGTAAATAAAAGAAAATTTTAATAAAAACGAATGCCTTGGGATGATTATATATGAGATAATATTAAACCTTCTGAAACAAAAGAGTTCCATTTTACTTGTACACTCTTCCGCTATATCTGTTGTTAACATTAAACCAACTTTTGCTGTTATTATCAAATTGAATTACACGTACCATTCATCTCTGTTGAAAGGGTTTTGACAAACTTTTTTCTCACTCCCATCTTTTAGTTATTACTCTCTTCATAGATATCACCACGGCTAAGATTTAATATCAAACAAAATGAGGCAAATTCTAGTCGGACGTCGTTAGAATTACAAAACCGTGAAAGTAATAACTTTCAGTTGATCAAATTATCTTCGTTATTATAAAGTAAATAAAAAAAGTTACACAAGTCCCTTTTCCATTACGTTTATAAAAATCCCCTCTGAAGTGTTAAGGAAGTTTTTCAGAAACCTTAAATGTTTTTTTGTAAATGAATGCTTTACCATGTACCTGGTGGTAAGATCGTTGAACTGAAATATTTTTCAGTGCATGTGGTAACAGGGATAAAGGGAAATAAAAAAGAACAAACGTATTTAGTTTATAGGCAAGAAAAATTGTAATAAAAGGTATGTTACGAAAAATATCTCCATTATGAAGAACTAATTAAGAGAGAGAGAGAGAGAGAGCTTCAATTTTTTGTTGTTCAACTATTCGACATTGTTTGTCTGGCTGGATATTTTTCACTGATATATAGGCATACCATTGAGAACAAGGACACTACCTTTGTTTTCTGTTCGAAGCAGCAACTCAAAATGAACAGATGTCATGATTTGGATTTCATTTCGTGCTTCATATATTGCAGAATGGCGCAATCTAAATGTACGTCAGTAGAAATCCCAGTAGTATTCCCGATCGGTCTCATACAGTATTTAGTATCGCGTATGTTGTATGCTTTTTGTTCTTAATAGACCTTTCCAATATGGGTATGTGAGTTATCTTGAGTGGAAGGAATAATAATTCTCTTGGCTCTATTTTCAACCTTTCATCTTCAGCAATTCAGACCCCGTGTTGGCAAGACTAGTTCAAACATTACCTTTTTTTTTTACATATTACTAATAAAGTATTTAAGAGAATTATTTCTTCCTCTCTCTCTCTCTCTCTCTCTCTCTCTCTCTCTCACACACACACACACACATAAATATATAATGTTTCTGTAGGGGGTGAAGGAGGGAGAGAGACTCATTTTGCATTACTGTAAATATGCACAAATGAACAGATGTCACACTATCCCAGTGTTTTCCAGGCCTGTTAAATCACACAGACACACCAAAGCACAACCAGATGCAGAATGAAAACCATATTCCAGTGCGGGTTTCCATTTCGCTAAATCCAACCCTCGTAAGCACGACAGATTTCGCAGTCCATTACGGAGGAGATTAAAAAGCGGTGCCCAACCCGCCCCCAACCCCATCCCCGCCCAAACGCCCTAGTGCCTCCTTCCGCGCTCGTTATCTAATATAGACCTCGGGAATCAGACCGCGCAGTGCTGCGCGTGACAGCGCCATTGCAATGATTCTCTTTTTAGATCTCTCAGTAATTTTTTCCCGATTTCCAACCACGACCTTGAAGGAATTTTAACATCAAATGGATGTCACGCTCAGGTGATGTTCTTTTTAAAGGTGTCTTGATTCTCAGACTTCATTATAATATATTCTTCTTCTTCTTCTTCTTCTCTAACCGTGATATCTGAGAGTGTTTATATAAGTAAAATTATTATTCGCACAATGCAGTAGATTTTATTGTGAATAAGCGTCCACACACAGACATATACATACATACTCATATATATATATATATATATATATATATAGATATATATATATATATATATATATATATAAATGGATGTATGTATGTTTATATATGTATGTGTGTCTGTAGTGCCATATACACTTTGAAATGCTCTGATCAATTTCAACCAAACTTTGTATACAAAAGTCCAAGTTCAGCCCTGATAGGAGTAGAGGGTGTGAAGTGGTGAGATATAAAATGTCAGAAATGCTGAGTAATGGAACTGAAGCAACTATCTTGACAGGGGAGAGAGAGAGAGAGAGAGAGAGAGAGAGAGAGAGAGAGAGAGAGAGAGTACTGTTTGTCATTCAGAGTTTTACCTTTCAATGCCTGGTATGTAGGCTAGTATAGTATAGTATATGTATGTATGTATGTATATGTATATATATATATATAATATATATATATATATATATATATATATATACTATATATATATATATATATATATATATATATATATATATAATATATATATAATATATATATATATATATATATATATATATATATATATATATATATATATAATATATATATATATATATATATATATATATATATATATATATATATATATATATATATATATATATATATATATATCTATACTATACTTACTTATATACGAGGTATCTTCAATAAGTAATGAGAAAATGTCAGGAGAGACACTATTTATTTTCATAAGCTTACACAACTTTGTCTCCTTCAAAATAATTGCCTCTTGCAGCTACACACTTCTGCATGCGTCTCTCCCAATCCTGGAAGACCTCCTCAAAGTCCTTTTTCAGTAGTCCCTTCAGGTAACTTTCCGATGCCTCTTTCAGCTACTCTGTTGACTGGATTCTCGTTCCCCTGAGGCTGTATGTGTGTGTTTGTGTGTTATGTGAAGTCCATAATGTTACAAAACATAGTTTATAATTATAATTTATTAAAATTTATTTAAAATGTATATATATATATATGTATATATATATATATATATATATATATATATATATATATATATATTATATATATATATATATATATATTGTGGCGTGTGTGTGTATGTGTATACAGAGCTTATAGCTTTCTCCAACTGCTGTGGACTTGATCACTAAAGTGAACTATAATATATAATTCAGGAAACATATTAAAGCGGAAAACTTAAAAAAAAGAAATTAAGTTCAGAACTGAAACTGTTTTAAACAGGTTGTTCAGCACTTGTCAATTGCAAAATTTTTCTAGGTCATTTAAAAATTTCTCCCCCTATATTTTTATTTTCCAAAAATGCCCAAGTTTCCATCAGAGGTATTATTTAACGAGATGAGGCGCCTTCAATGCTCTTCTGGTGGATCTGTCCAAGCACTTATACACAACCTTAAAATTTATTCTATGGTCCCTTTCCCAGGTTTGTCTAGCTAAAGAGCTGTAATATATTCTTCAATTTACATGCTGAAATGTGTTCATTTTTGCGTTTACCCAAAGAATGACCAATTTCGTCGATATAGCAAGAATCACAATCCAAGCAACCAATAGCATAAACACCGATGATATCTTCAGACAATTCTACATGGTTTTTTTTTCTCTCAACTGTGTTTTGGTATTGGAATGCAATATTGTACCCGACTTTTTCTATGTTAATTATTGAAATATATCTTTTAAGCTCCTTGTTGAGAGGGAGTGAAAAGTGATTTCTGAAATATCAGTTGTTCAGGTATTTCTCTTGAGTTATTAATAGTACATCTTCCCAGCTCTTTAGAGACAATTTTCCTATGGAATATTTGGGTTACACAGTTTATGAAAACTTGACATAATAAAGTTCAACTCTTTATCTTAAAATAAAAAAAATGGATCACTGACAAGATATGTTCGAAAAAACGGATTAGCAAGTACGTTACTTTTCACTTTGACATCATGATAGAAGTAAAAATGAATGTACGAATTAGAATGTGTGTTCTTTCTATATATAGAAAATTTCAAGGACTTATTAATTTCGTCTGTATTTACTACAAGATCTAGAAAAGGTACTTTGAGAAAGAAGTAGATCATTAATTACCTTTTCTAGACCTTGTGGTATATAGAAACGAAATTAATATATCGTAAATTGTCTGCATTTTGTATTTTAATTTTTAGTATTATTTTTATTATTATTTTTTTTAGTTTTAGCTTTATTCTTCGTTTTAGTGATTATTTTTATTATCTTATATTTGTTTCTATTTATTTTATTAGTTTTTATTCTAGGTTTTGTGTTTACTTTCTTATTATTGTGTTTTTTTTATTTCATTTTAATTTTATTTTGTTTATCTTACTTTAATTTTTATTTTTTGTATTTTTTATGTTCATTTTATTCTTAATTTTATTTCAAATTTAAGTTTTATTTTGTTTTTAGTTTCCTTTTTCTTTTAGTTTTTATTTGAAATTTTTCCTTGTTTTTATTTTAGTTTTTATTTAATTTTTATATGATTTCGTTTTTGTATTGTATTCTATTTTTTAGTATAGTTTAATTTTAATTTTTTATTTCATCTTCAATCTATTTTAAATTTTCATTTTTGATTTTAGTTTTATTTAATTTATGTTTTTATTTCTTATAATTTATCATTAGATATACTTTTATTTTTAATTGTTTAATTTGTTTTATTTCAACATTTATTTTATTTTTAGTTTTATTTACAATTTTATATTTTTAGTTTTTTTATGTTATATTTATTTTTACAATTATTATCTTTAGTTTTATTATTTATTATCTTTAGTTTTATTAGGTTTATTTTCAATTTTTATTTTAGATTTAGTTATATCCTTATTTCCATTAAATTTATGTTTATTATTCTATTACTGTACTTGTATGATTCTTATTTTCTCCAGTTTTTATTTTGTTTTATTTTTATTAAATTTTGATTTTGTATTTTATTTTCATTATTATTTAATCTCATATGTATTTACGTTTATGTTTATTTTGTATTTTATTTTCATTTTCATTATTATTTAATTTCTTATGTATTTACTTTTACTTTATTTTATTTTTTATTGTTTTCATTTATTTTTACTAATTTTGTCTTATTTTTTATTATTTTTTATTGTTATTTTTTATTTCATTAATATTTTTATGTATACTATTATTTTTTATTTTTTATTTTCTTATTTTATTTTTTATATTTCTTTAATTCTATTTTTTATTTATATAATTATATGTTTATTTTTATGATTTTTATTTCATTTTTTCTCTCTGTCCCTTTCTCGAGCCTTTTTCTTTCCGAATAGGAGAAAAGACCCAGATCAGGAAGGGAGGTCCACCCCCCCCCCCCCCCCCGCCCCCCCCCCCCCCCCACCCCCCCCCCCCCGCCCATCTCTCTCTCCTCTCTCTCTCTCTCTCTCTCTCTCTCTCTTATGTAGACAATTTAAGAAAAAAAAAGTAGGAGAGACCAAGGGCCCTGAAGGAGGTGTCACCCCTACACTTTCTCTCTCTCTCTCTCTCTCTCTCTCTCTCTCTCAATCTGTGGAGAGAAAAAGAGGAGAAACGGCAGGGTAGGAAGGGAGGGCTCCGCCATCCCCTTTCTGTCCATGAATTCTTGTCCTCTCTTCTCTCTCTCTCTCTCTCTCTCATTATATATATATATATATATATATATATATAGATATATATATATATATAATAAGCAACAGCCACTTGTACAAAATTAGATAAGAGAGACGAGCAACAGAAATGACTTTAGCCTTCTGAGCAAATGCATCCGATTATCGCCCATAATTCACTCGGCTCTTTCTGAAACCCTTTGGGTGAAGTGGACTGAAGTTTTCTGCCTAATTCTGTGCCGCCTTTTATCCCCGAACATCGCCCATTTAAAGCGTTCCCATTTGACATTTGAATTTGATTGAAGAAAGAGATAAAGTCTCTCTCTCTCTCCAGCAGTTTATTCACCGCCCACCCAGGGAGATTGTCTCAACGCCTCAGAGACACTCCCCCACCCACGTCATTATTTTCGGGTAATAAGATGAAGCGTTTCTTGGCAGAGGTTATTTTTTTTCTTTTCTTTAAGAAAGAAGGAAATGATATGATTTCTTGCTTTCAAGCCTGGTTATATTTCACTGAGATGAGAAATTTTAATTTTTTATATCGTTAAAACTATATTGACATTATTATAAAAGTTGAACGTGCAGTATAATCTCAAATCTGTCGGAGCAATGTCATTATATATAAATAAGTTTCTAGTTACTAGAATTCCTCATCGTCATACTTGGTGCTGCCATTGTTGTTGCTGCTTTATTTGTTGTTGTTGCTGTTCTCTATGTTGTTGTTATCGTCGTAATGTAGCATTAAATCCCTCAACGTCAATACCGAACCTGAGTCGAGTATTGCTCCTTAACGTAAACGGTATTGACAACAAAGATGTCACT